>NC_084889.1:15560760-15860760 GCF_958979055.1 Alnus glutinosa
CCTTAAGACAGGAACTTAACTACAAGGTTCAAACATTTTTTTTTTTTCCAAAAATCCAACATTTCTTCCAAGAACTCAAAGCTTCTTTAAAATCAAACTCCGAAACACAAGGATTTGTAAGTTAACACCTTAAACAGTAAGAGATACATATCAAGGCAAACAAAATGGACCAAGCCTCCCCAAAGCCTCCGTCTTTCTAACCCTAGAATTATCAAACCATCAAAAATCACTAAAATACTCTATTGCAACGACTACACACACACACACACACACACACACACACACGAAAAAACACACTCTAACAAAAACTAAATAAAGGTTAATCAAGCATATAACATGAAAAAAAAAACCAAGCTTTGGCTATAGGGTTTACTTCTCTTGAAGGTAGAGACCCAAAACCCTCCAAAGATCATTCACTCTCCTTCTCTCTCTATGTATCTCTCTTTCTCTCTAGGGTTTGGAGGCTGAAGAATGATCGAGTCCTGAATGCCATCTTCAGGATGTCCTCATGCTTGACTCTTACTTAGTGATATCTCGATCGCAAGTCTATCTTTGGGAAGACTCACACACCCTGCAACTAGTCAACCAAATTATCAATCTTCAGTAGCGGATATTGGTTCTTCACTTTAACCTTGTTTAGCTCTCTATAGGTAATGCACGTCCTCACCGATCTGTCCTTCTTCTTAACGACCAAGACTAGTGCTCCCCATGGTGATAGGCTAAGACAAATGAAACTTTTGTCTGCCAGTTCCTGCATCTAGACCTTCAGTTCGCTCAACTCTACAAGTACCATTCTATACGGTGCTTTAGATATTGGTGTTGCACCCGGGATACAATCGATTTTGAACTCGATTTCCCACTTCTAAGGCAACCTTGAGAACTTCGTTGGAAAAACGTTGAGGAACTTTTGTACAACAGGGATCTTATGCAGCTCATTCCCCTCCTTCAATGGTTCCACAATGAAGGTAACAAACGGTTGACCTCTATATCTTATAAGTATTCTATCCTAAATGGCCGACAAGACTAGAGGAAAGGAATGTGTTTCGATGAAAGTAACCTCCTCAGTCTCGGGTGGTCTAAAAGTCACTTCAGTCTGCGCACAATCAACACTAGCGTAATGCTTAGCTAACCAATCCATCCCCAAAATCATGTCAAACCTTTGCATCAAGAGCACACTTAGTTTTCTGAGAGGCTCATATATCTAATGTTGACGAGATAGCCCCCTACACTCTTATAGAATACTATTTTCCTTATTGGTATGGCCACTTCCAACCCAACATCTAGGGGTCCTACTATCACTATACACAATCGAGTGTAAGTACTTGACATTAAAAGAATGAGTGGCCCCGGAATCAAATGATATTGTAACCTTATATCCAAGAATAAAGATTTTACTTGTCACCATGTTTGTGCCTATCTCAGCCTCTCCCGGTGTTAATACGTAAACGCGCGTTGAAGAAAGCGATTTCTGCGCATTCCCTTGTTGTTGCTCAATGCCCTTTACTATGGAATCCTGTTGAAATCTCCTAGCTGTCCACAATGGTAACACATACCGGTGTCCATCCTACATTGTCCTCAATGAACTTTGTTCCATTGTTGGCATGACGCTAGTGGCTGGTGCCGCTAATGCTGCTGCTACTACCGCTATTACTGGGGTGTTGCTAGAGTGGGCATTGGTCACCCCTGGGCTAGTCTCTAGGTTGCTTAATTATCCATGAGACGCTACTTCTACATCCTTAAAATGATTAAGGCAGCGGAAAAACCTGTAATAATTTTTGCCTTAGAACTGACGAAATAAACATATCAAATAAACTAGCCAGAGCTTCTAAATCATAACTCAATATCAATACATCTCAATTTACTATTACAAGGTATGAGTCATAAGAACATAACGTTTAGTAAACATGTAGAACTCACTACAACATAAGTCAGTGCCTCACCAGACAACATCACGTAGGAGTCCCTTCGATGACACACTAAACTCGCACACAATCTACCGAACATGATGCCTAAACTTGCAATAAAAAAAATAATAAATCTAAGCGATCGTGGTGTTAGCCACGTTTGCATAGGTGAAATAATGAGTCCATGGTCTTAGCAATACAAATTCACTAAGTTTTTGTAACTAGCCGACATTTCTTTCTTTCTACCATACGTTTACAATAACAGCTACCATTGGTATAATACTTCATTTTGAAACATTTCGTAGCTGATAAAGTAATTACTAGCGTTTTATAAAAAAGTGAAATCATACTACGTAGCTGTGAATATATATACATGTTCCAATCTCCCGCTTGAAAGCATATATATATAAATCCATTTTCAACACACACACACACACACACATATATCATGTGACTCAGTTATACTCGTATACAAGCCTTTCCAACCTTTGACAAATACAATCATACCGATACATCTAAGCAAGAAACACATTTAAATCATTATATGCAATCCAGCCATATTGATATACATATGTTATGTCCCATTCATCGTCTAGCATGAAAACCATAATAAATCATGTTATAAATCATTATCATGTCATGCTTGCTTTTCATTTGTTTTAATCGTTTCATAGTGTCGGTAGGACTCTAATCCCCGATCTTAAGTTCAGCGTTCATGAATTTGTTCCTTGCTCATGCTTTCGTGCCATCTATTCATTGTGTCCATGCTTTCACATACTTATGCGTCATTTAACATCATATGTTTTTCACATGCTCATACATAATTTAACATCTCATATACTTTTTACACTATTTGCAAACTTTAACATGAAATCTTTAACTCATTATAAAACTTCATAAAACATACCTCAATTCTCATTTTCATAAACATACTTTGAAACTCTTAAACCATCATCAAATCATATCTCCACATAATTCAAAGTATCGAAAGCATTTTTAACACACATATTATCACAAAATATTATCGGCTCGAATTAAAACAACTATAGCATTTTGTAACATCATAAAACCACACAACTTAGTATATTTTCTCAGTGAATTAAATACTCAACTATTCTTGCTTTGTTGCAATAAACTCCTAACTCGAACATTGATTGCACTAAAACAACACTAACCCCCTATTAGGCAACACACACACACACACACCCAATAATACTCAAGTATCATGAGTATTATCTCTTCTTGATAACCCATAGCAAAACCCATAGCAAAACCCATAGGTAAAACTAGGGTTTACAACTCTACCCATTAACTAGACCCAACATGTAGACAAATAACTAGGGTTAACGCTAAAACCCTAAACTAATCTTTCCAATAAGGAATTCTAAGGCTCAATAAAAACCCTCAATTTATAATACTTAGAAACATTTACAATAATCACTCTAATCGTAATATGACATATTAGTACCTCGACCCCATAAGCACAATTTCCATGGAATGCATTGGAAACTTATGGTTAATTAACACTCTAAATGGACTTAACCCATCCAAATCTAATTCATACTACAAAAATTAGGGTTTATAACCATAACTTGAACAATCACAAAATTGAAGTTTCAACTTGACTAATCAACCCGAAGCTTGAATGTTGTTTAGAACTCCTCTAAACACAAGCTGTAACAACCTAGAGAAAAACGCTAATCATATCTGCGCTATCATCTCAAAAAAACTAGTTAATTTGGACATTTTCTAGAATCCCTTGTAAAGCTCAGTTTCACCTAGTAACTAGGCAATGTGGGACTTAGTACCTATGAGTATCTTTATAAACCACTCACTCTGTGTGAGCTATTCATCTCTTCTCAATATAGGATTGGGTGTTACACAAATGACCTAAAGGAATTTGAGGGATTAAGCTTAAACCCAAAAATCAACAAAAATACAAGAAAAGTTAGGCTTTGTGGATTTGCCTCAAACCAATCGGTGAAAACAACAATCTTCCATAAAGAATCACTTTTCTAGAGTCAGATTTGGCTTTGAACATCTCTACAAACCAAGATCTAGAGTTTGGGTGCAAAACCTAGGAGAGAGAAGATGGGAAATAGTGTGGAAGGGGGAGAAAAGGAAGGAAAATGAGCTGAAAAATGTGTTCAACCTATTTTACCTCGTCTTGTCCGGATAGGTTAGTAGGTTGTTTGAACGCCCCATTCCTAGAACATCTTAAAAATTTGTTGTTTGCAACTTGTCTGCACCCTTGATAAGTGCTGAATGTTACACATTCAAGCCCCTTAATTTACATATGTTATGCTCTTAGTTTTGTTATAATTTGATGTTTTGTGTTGTTTTTGTGTTTTCTTATATTTTACAGGTTTTAGAAGAAAAACCAATCAAATTCCAAGATTATAATGAAGTCAGCAAACTCACTTTTGGATAGATTCAAACTCCAAATCAATTTTGAATTTAAGGAAAGAGAAGTTGGCAAAAATTCGTTATCTTTGGAAAGAATCCAGAATGAGCACGTCACAGTAATGTAATCATAACTTTCGGCTCAAGTATCAGATTGCAACAAAATTGATGGCGTTGGAAAGCTAATAATAAATACAACAAGTTTTTGGCGCCGTTGCCAGGGATTGTGTTAATTGTGTTTTAAAAGTCTTTCCTTTTATTTTCGTATTTTTGTTTCTGTTCGTTAAAAAATTTTTAAAAAAAAAAAAATTAAAATTAAAAATTAAAAAAATTCTCATCCGTTTCTGAGTTCTTTTCTGCAGAATTTCGAATTTGGTATTGTGGACGAGCGCACAAGCCATATACGCTCGAGCACAGTTCTTCCAAACAGCAGTACTGAAGCTGCTATCCACGGTTACAGAATTTTCTGTCTGTGCAAGGTCGTCGATCTCAGAATTCAGACGTTATTCCATACGATCCAGAGATCGAACGCACTATTCGACAGCCAAGAGACACCTCAAAATCAGAAAATATATTCAAAGTTGAGGAAGAGATGGCAGAAGAACTTGTAGAGAATCCACCGGAGCGGAAGCCCATGAAGAGTTCTTTCATACCACATAATCTAGATCAGCCCTCTTGCATTGCTTTCCAGCCGAATGTCCAAAGCAATTTCAATTTATCCCCCCACCTGCTCAGCATGGTTCCACATTACAGAGGCACACCTACAGAGGATCCTTATCTTCATATTCGAGACTTCTTTGATCTTTGCAAGACACAAAACATCCATGGCTTAAACGCGGAAGGAATCAGGTTAATTCTTTTTCCGTTTTCCTTGAAAGATAATGCTAAGTTATGGTTAAACTCTTTGGCTGCAGGGTCTATTCAAAATTGGGATGAGTTGGCCACAAAGTTCTTGAAAAAGTTCTTTCCAGCCCAACGGACTAGGCAATTGAGGAGGGAAATTCAAACCTTTCAACAAAAAGATGGAGACCTATTCTTTGAGGCATGGGAACACTTCAAGGAGCTACTTCTAAAATGCCCACATCACAATCTATCTCAGGACGATCAGGTACAAGCTTTCTATGAAGGTTTAAATGATTCTAACAAAAGTCTTGTAGATTCAGCTTGTGGAGGCGTGCTAATGGAGAAAAATAGCGAAGAGGCCATCGAACTCTTTGAGACTCTAAGCGAAAACTCCCAACAGTTTTCATCCCGAGAAAGACAAGGACTCAAAGGAAAGGGCGTCTATGAAGTAAATGTCAATAATGGCGTTCAAACTCAAATGGCTACCATGGAGAGGAAACTGGACATGCTAGTAAAAGCCATGACTACTCATCACATCTCTCCCATTCAACAGATTGCTCAAATTGAGGTATGTGCCATATGTTCTCACTCTGACCACACCACTGAGACTTGCCCCATGTCTTCTTTTACAGATCAAGAGCAAGCAAACTATGTGGGACAGAATAACTATCCTCCAAAGAACAATCCATACTCCAATACTTACAATGCAGGGTGGCGAAACCACCCCAATTTTTCATGGAGTTACAATCAGAATGTGCAGAATCCACAAGGGCAGCAAAGAAATTTCCAGCAAGGAAATAACTATCAAGCTCCACCACAAGTAGTCCAACCGAATCCAGAACCAAAGAAGAATGACCTCGACAGTGTTCTATGCCAATTTATAACTTCACAACAGCAAACCAATACTCAGACCAATCAAGCTATTCAAAGGTTGGAAACACAAGTGGGGCAATTGGCCAAAGAGCTGAGCGAGAGAAAGAGGGGTGAATTTCCATCCCAAACACTACCCAATCCAGGAGGTCATGAGCAACTCAAGGCTGTATCAACCCTCAGAAGTGGGAAGACCATTGATAACAAGGTGGGAACTGAGGAGACAATACCAGCATCTCCAACTGCAGCCACAACCTCCAAGGTAAGGGAAAAAGAGAAGGTGAGTGCACCACCCTTCCCTCAGAGGTTAGTAAAACCAAAGAAAGAAAAGCAACTCCTAGATATTTTTGAGACTTTGAGAAAAGTTGAAATCAATATTCCTTTACTAGATGCAATTAAGCAAATTCCCTCTTATGCTAAATTTTTAAAGGATTGCTGCACTAATAAAAGGAAGTTTCAGGCTCATGAAAAAGTTGCTTTAACAGAAGAGGTCAGTGCAGTGCTATTGAGAAAGTTGCCACCAAAATTGAAAGATCCAGGTAGTTTCACTATTCCTTGCAGGATTGGTGACCAACTTTTTGATCGTGCATTACTGGATTTGGGAGCAAGTATCAATCTATTGCCATACACTATATATGAGAAATTGGGTCTGGGGGAGCTCCAACCAACCTCAATCACCTTACAATTGGCAGATAGAAGCATTAAAAGGCCGAGAGGTATTTTGGAAGATGTCCTCGTAAAGGTAGATCAATTTATTTTACCTGCTGATTTTATTGTGCTTGATATGGAAGAATCTCCTATGCTATTGCCTTTACCTATTATTTTGGGAAGACCCTTTATGAGAACTGCAGATACAAAAATTTGTGTGAAAAAGGGCATTGTAAGTATGAAAGTAAATGGGGTGAAAATAGAGTTCAAAGTTTTTGATGCATTAAAATTACCCCAGGATCATCTTGATTGTTTTAATGTTTGTGAAGTTCAAATTGTTGTGGAGAAAGCTTTTCAGGTCCATCATATTGATCCATTGGAGGCCACTCTCACTCACAGTTTCATGATACAAGACATTGAGCCCGATTCTGAGGATTTTTCTAATGACATCATTGAAGCTGTGCAATTCCTTGATGCATCTCCACCACATTCAAGTAAGTATGCACCTCCCTTTGAAATGCTTGAGCCAACTAATACTACTCTTGTTCCATCTATTGTCCAAGCCCCAGTTTTAGAGTTGAAGCAGCTTCCGACCCATTTGAAATATGCCTATCTGGGAGACAATGAGACACTACCAATAATAATTGCTACAGAGTTAAGTTTCGGGGAAGAGGAGAAGCTTTTAAGGGTTCTTAGAGATCATCAAACTGCAATAGGATGGACTATTGCCGACATTAAAGGCATAAGCCCCTCCAAATGCATGCACAAAATTCTCCTTAAGGATGAAGCAAGGCCAACCAGGGACGTACAAAGACGACTTAACCCACACATGAAGCAGGTGGTTAGAGATGAAGTTCTCAAATTGCTAGATGTTGGCATTATCTATCCCATCTCAGATAGCAAATGGGTAAGTCCAGTTCAAGTAGTGCCGAAAAAGAGTGGAATTACAGTGGTGAAGAATGAAGAAGATGAGCTGGTACCTACAAGAATTACCACCGGATGGAGGGTATGTATTGACTATCGAAGGCTAAACAAGGAGACCCGAAAAGATCACTTTCCTCTACCTTTCATTGATCAAATGTTAGAAAGGTTAGCTGGTCACAACTACTATTGTTTCTTGGATGGGTACAGTGGGTACAATCAGATTGCCATAGCTCCGGAGGATCAAGAAAAAACCACATTCACATGTCCTTTTGGCACATTTGCCTACCGGAGGATGCCATTTGGATTATGCAATGCACCCGCTACATTCCAAAGATGCATGATGAGCATTTTTTCAGACATGGTGGAAAAATTCATTGAGGTATTTATGGATGATTTTAGTGTTTTTGGCTCTAACTTTGATGAATGCCTCCATCATCTACAGATTGTTCTCAAAAGGTGTGAAGACTGCAATCTAGTGCTTAATTGGGAAAAGTGCCATTTCATGGTACAACAAGGCATCGTGCTGGGTCATGGTATTTCTAGCAAAGGTATTGAGGTTGATAAGGCAAAGATTGACATCATCTCCAAACTCCCTCCGCCTATGACGGTAAAGGGTATAAGAAGTTTTCTGGGGCATGCCGGATTTTATAGAAGATTCATCAAGGATTTCTCCAAGATTTCTAGACCCCTTTGCGCACTGTTGGCCAAAGATGCAAAGTTTGTATGGACTGACGAGTGCATGGATGCTTTCAATTTATTGAAAAAACTACTTACATCTACACCAATCATGATGGCACCAGATTGGAACCTCCCGTTCGAACTTATGTGTGATGCCAGCGATTTTGCCTTGGGAGCTGTTTTAGGCCAGCGAGTTGATAAGGTACCTCATGCTATTTATTATGCTTCTAGAACCTTAAATGATGCTCAGCTAAATTATTCCACCACTGAAAAAGAGCTGTTAGCAGTCATCTTTGCATTGGAAAAGTTTAGATCATATCTGATTGGATCTAAAGTCATCATCTTCACTGATCATGCTGCTCTCAGATACTTGTTTGCAAAGAAGGATGCAAAACCTAGATTGATTCGATGGGTCTTACTACTGCAAGAATTTGATCTAGAAATAAGGGATAAAAAAGGAAGTGAAAATGTGGTTGCAGATCATTTGTCCAGGTTGCTTCATGAAGAAGAAGGGAGTGAGCTCCCCTTAGGCGAACAATTTCCGGACGAGCAATTATTTGCCGTCAATGTCCACCCTCCTTGGTATGCAGACATTGTGAACTACATCACTACAAAGGTTTTTCCCCCAAGTATGTCTAGTCAAGCAAGGAAGAGATTAATATCTATATCTAGACAATACCATTGGGATGAACCTTATCTATTCAAATTCTGTCCTGATCAAATCATTCGGAGATGTGTACCCGAGGAAGAGCATACCAGCATTTTACAGCATTGCCATCAGCTTGCTTGTGGAGGACACTTCGGAGCAAAGAAGACAGCACTGAAGGTATTCCAAGCAGGTTTCTTTTGGCCTACTATATTTAAAGATGCTTTTGAGTTTTGCAGTGCTTGTGATAGATGCCAAAGAACAGGGAACATCTCTTCCCGAAATCAAATGCCATTACAGAATATTCAAGAGGTCGAACTCTTTGACGTATGGGGTATTGATTTCATGGGCCCTTTCCCTAACTCTTGTGGATTTTTATATATTCTAATAGGGGTTGATTATGTGTCTAAATGGGTCGAGGCTGTCCCCTCTAAAACTAATGATCATCGAGTTGTTGTGAAGTTCTTGCAGGATTATATTTTCACTCGATTTGGGACCCCAAGAGCGATCATTAGTGATGGAGGAAGCCATTTTAACAATCACCCTTTTGCTTCTTTGCTAAAGAAGTACGGGATCACACATAAGGTAGGTACTCCATATCATCCCCAGACCAGTGGACAGGTGGAGATTAGCAATCGAGAAATCAAGAGCATCCTAGAGAAGACGGTGAACACAAACAGAAAGGATTGGTCTTTGTGCTTAAATGATGCACTATGGGCTTATCGAACTGCTTACAAGACTCCAATTGGTATGTCACCATATCGGTTAGTCTTTGGGAAGGCCTGCCATTTACCTGTGGAGTTGGAGCATCGAGCATACTGGGCTATAAAGCAACTCAATTTCAATATGAAGCAAGCAGGTGAAAAGAGAAAATTGCAACTGGTTGAGCTTGAAGAATTGAGACATGATGCCTATGAAAATGCAAGGATCTACAAGGAACGAACTAAGGCATATCATGACAAGAAACTTGTTCGAAAAGAGTTTCATGTAGGCCAAAAGGTATTGCTATACAATTCCAGATTACGACTTTTTCCAGGTAAGCTTAAATCTCGGTGGTATGGCCCTTACACTGTTACTAAGATTTTCTCTCATGGAGCACTAGAAGTTCATAACAAAGAAAAAAATCACACTTTCATGGTGAATGGGCATAGAGTGAAACCTTACTTTGAGACCGACTTTCAGCCTCAAGAAGAAGATCTAGAATTACATCCAGTTCTGAACACTGCCTATCCTACTCTCGAGCGAAATTCAGACTAGGCTCGAGCGCATCTACCTCGATCAGTGATACTAAGGCCACATCATGCACTGACACTGCCATATCCTTTAAACTTTTTGTTTGTTTGGATTTTTGTTTATTCTTTTTGGTTTTCCTTTGTCTGGCTGAAGACGTTAAACTTAGCGCTCATGGGAGGCAACCCATCTTGTCATAATTTTTTTTCCCTTCCTAGTTTTGTTTTTCAGGAAAAGTGTTTCTGCATTCAAGTTTGGGGGTGTGCTACGAGCCATACCTAGTCCAACCAATTTTCTCATCTCCCGAGTATGATCTTTCCATTCTATCTACACATTGAGGACAATGTGTAATTTAAGTTTGGGGGTATGGGACACACACACACTTTCTGTTAAAAAAAATAAAAAATAAAAAAAAATAAAAAAAATGAAATTGCATGTTCATGTTATTTTTAAGACTTTGGTTGATCTAAAAATTGTGATTTGAATTTCATTGATGAGCTTAGAATGTTGAACACATGATCATTTGAAATTGATTCTAAAGTCCTACTACTTACTTTTGGCATCTAAGGATTCATTTGTTTCAATCTAAACTATCACAAGCACATTAGCATATAATTTGTGAGGTATGATATATGAACCTAATTGTGTATTTTTTTTCAATGTCCTGAGTGAAGCTGGGTGACTTGTTGGATGGATACCTTGGCAATATAGATAATAATAAAATAAAATAAAATAAAAAATTAAAAAAAAAAGAAAAAAGAAAACCATTTTTTGAAGCTTTCACCGAGTAACTGGACTTCTTGCCTCAGTAAGCATTGAATGTTCACGTCAAAAAGTGAGAAATTCAGATTGGTTGAAGTTATGACTAGTTTAGTTCTGTAGCCTTTTTGACTCGAGTTAGTAAGCTCTTAGAGGTGTCTCCACACCTAGTGCCCTAAAGCCATCTGGTTTGGGTGCATTAGCCTAACACTCGTTACATGGGTCAATTAGAAAGCTTAAGAGAACTAAGCATTGCACAGTCTGAAAAAAATAATAAATAAAAAATAATAATAAAAAATAAATAAATAAATAAAGCTCTTGCTATTATGCCTTGGTTATTCAATTTGATGGGGATCCCAGTGAATTTTGTGATATTGAATCATTGCACATTGGAATTAATTTGAAGCCTCATGATTATGTGTTAGTTCACCTTACACTGAATTGAACTTATGATGCCTGAGCTTGTAGTTTGTAAGTGGTTAGACTTTGGAATTCTATTTTATATTGAAGATGGAGTTTATCTTTCTGAGCTTGCTAATGAATGAAAATCATAATTTTGGTGACACTTAACTCTTTGGAATAAACATGAATTTTGGCATAATGTTTGTGGGTATCATTCATGGCAAACCCTCACGAGACTTCACTCGTCCACTAGGGAGTCCTAGGGGTTTAAAAGGCTTATTGCATATGCTAAATGCAATCGTGTTTCCCGCGACAAAGGAGGTAGAGTAGTTATTGTTTTAGTTTTCATTTTATTTTCAATTCTGCATTGCTAAGGGACTAGCAATATGTAAGTTTGGGAGTGTGATAAGTGCTGAATGTTACACATTCAAGCCCCTTAATTTACATATGTTATGCTCTTAGTTTTGTTATAATTTGATGTTTTGTGTTGTTTTTGTGTTTTCTTATATTTTACAGGTTTTAGAAGAAAAACCAATCAAATTCCAAGATTATAATGAAGTCAGCAAACTCACTTTTGGATAGATTCAAACTCCAAATCAATTTTGAATTTAAGGAAAGAGAAGTTGGCAAAAATTCGTTATCTTTGGAAAGAATCCAGAATGAGCACGTCACAGTAATGTAATCATAACTTTCGGCTCAAGTATCAGATTGCAACAAAATTGATGGCGTTGGAAAGCTAATAATAAATACAACAACCCTATCCAGACATGAAGGAAACCTCATTTGGACATCTAAATGTCCCGTCCAATCACACATCTAAATCAGAGCCTACTATCCAACCCGCCCACTTCTCGTCCAGACACAAAATGTGCCGTTTGGACACTAGCCTGAAATTCAAACTTAACCAAATTTCGAAGTGTTCTTTCTCATTCTTTACTTAATTACTTACTTAATTAGTCTAAATTGTGTTTTAAACTCTTAATTAATATCTTAGGTGTTAAACTTTTTCCTCCTAATGATGCCCTTTGAATAACAGTTATCTTCTTTTGTTACGCTATTGCTAACGTAGACTCCTTGAGGCTTTCCTCAAACAAGGAAGCCCAGTTCACCAGTTGTGAGAAAATCTTGATCTCAAAGCATGTCTTATGAGTTCTAATGCGAGGATTCAAACCTCTCAAACTTCTTTGCCTTCTCCTCATCCGGGATGATGTAAAACGCAAACCGTGACAATTGGGTGAACTTAGTGGCATACTCTGCCATAGTCATAACACCCAACACTAGGTCCATGAACTCTCTGACCTTAACCTCTTACACCATCTTAGGAAAAAACTGGTTTTTAAACTCCTCCTTGAATGAGGCCCAAGGAATGGCTTGTCCAATTCTCAACTCCATCGAAAGTAGTACCTTCGTTGCGTGCCCTATTAGCTTCCTAAGGAGTTTATAGTGGTGTAGGTTACCATTTGTTCCTCTGTGCAGCTGGTAGTCTCCAAAATTTCCTCAATATCATTGAGCTAATTCTTTTCCCTTAGGTATCCTCCAGTACCATAAAAAGAAGGGAAGTGATGGTTGCAGAATTCTCGGAATGAGCAACCCTGCTTCCTATCATGCGGTTTAGGCATGCATACATTAGACATAGCTTCCACTAAACGGACAGCTGCCCAAGAGCTGAGCCGTATCAAGGTTGACTACCTCATTGACTGTGATCTCCAACCAATCTTCCTCGTGTGAGTGGATGTCCTCACCACCTCCCATCTCGCACGCATTAGCACTGATTGCCATGTTTCTGCAGGGTGGCATAATTCTGTAATACAACAGTGTCAATACCAACTCGAAAAACTTAGACTAAAACAAACTGACTCGCCCTAACAAAGTTTCTACCTCTAAATAATACTATCCTATGCTCCGGTATAATGTTCCTCCTAAGGCTATCTTGGCTAAATCCAATTGTCCGCAGAGCCAAAATCTCTGATATATATTGTAACTCCTCGGAATTAATTAATTTGAAATTAACTTGGAGTGTCTCCCCGAACTTATTTGCTACGAAAAATAAGTCGAAAGGATTTTAGGACTCCCTAACCAGAGGGTTAATAGTGGAAGAAAAAGTCACTTACATCAAAAGATAGCCATCACTAAATCTCAACACATAGTAGCCAGACCAAAAACTAAAGCATCATATCATAACTTAACAAAAATAACGATAATATCGAGTATCTTGGTAGACGACTAGTCTTCAAGCCAAATATCAAATATTATATCCCAAGTCTAGAAGTCATAAACTCATCAAATAAAAAAGATTACTAAAACCTCCAATTGAACTTGAGGCAACAAAACACTTTGTAATGATCCCACATAAACCCTAAGAACGCATCATGGAGAGGGTTATAATGATCATGCCACAAATCGCCATTCAAAAGCGGGTCTAATTCCACGAAAACCAACCTAACGAGGTTGTCTAACGACCTCTTCTTGTTCTAGTCCCCCGTTTCCATCGTCTCGAGAAATTTTATTGTTAAACAAAATTGTTTTACAAGTAGACAATATAAAGTGTAAGTCCACGACTTAGTGAGTTAGCACACGGAAAACATGTCATCATGTAGTGAACTCAAGAATTTTATAAAAGATTTATGAATCACATTTAGCATTATGTGATAAGGTTCTTGCCAGAATAACAAGACAAAAAATCATGTTGATGCATAATAATAATAATAATAATAATAATAATATTATAACATGTGAACAAGTCATAGCAATTCTCATATGGTCTAGTCGTACTATTTATAATCTTACGGTGAGGTTTGTGCATTCTATTGGACCTCTGATACAACATTAGTGCCTTGATGAAGTACAATAGCTAGCCACCACTAGTGGCCTGACTGGGTCTGACCCGGGTGTTGCACACCACTACTGATGCCACAGGGTGTTACGCCATCTGTGGATGGTTGTGTTGGTTACTCTGGCCAATGGATTTAATGCATCCTAAATCTACTAACTATAGACCATAGGATCAAGCTCATATATTTATATCCACATGCTCTAGGTGGTAGCCATGTCATATGTTGTAATTAACTATTTCATTTCACATGTATGCACTTATAAAACTCACATGATACATCATTAATTTCTCAAATCCTAGTTTTACACCAAAGATAGAGTTCGAGTAGGAAGCATGCACGTTGGTAATAAAATAAACATGCAAGAAAGCTTGATCAAAGTTCCACGTGAGTTTCACTCACCTTAGTCTCAAAGTTTCTCTTGGGAAAAATCTTTGAATCCTCCAATACCGTCGCATGCGAAAGGTTCTACTATTAGTCCCACATCTAGGCTAAAACGCACCTAAAGATTTAAAATTTGGACTTTTAGTGTAACGCCCCGCCTTTTATAAAAAGACTTAAGTGAAAATTTCGATTTTCACTTGACATTACGACATCATCAGAGTTATAAATTGGCAGCGGAATATATTTTTTTCTTAACATTAACACATCAGAGTTTCTAACAAAATACTTCAAAATATATATAAAGAGTGTAATTGAATAATTACACATTAAAATAGTATTTGTGCCATGTATGACACATATAATTTACAAACATTATATTCATAGAATCATTAATACATACCAACAAAAATATAAATATTGTTCATTGAATATAATAATAATGGACTAGACATAGTAGTCCACAAAAATGAGAGGCATCCTAGCCTCAGACACTGCTACCAAGAACACCTAAAGGTCTGGACAATCCTGATACTCCTCTTCTTCATAGCCTGTATTAATATATAATATAGAGAGAAATAATAATACAAAAATACCTAGTGAGTCCACTGTTTTCAATAATTATATGATTGTTGATTTATTAGAAATAAAGAACACAATGCAATGACATAATAAAATGACAGTTTTATATGCAGAGTCTTATTTATTTAAATAACCATTTTCTTCTTGCCTTCATCATATGGAGACGTAACTCCAGCATGTAAAATTTAGGAAACGTAATTCATGTCTAACGTGTTATAGGAGACGTCACTCCTCTAATAATTCATTATCTTTTTGGCACAGGCAGACGTCACTCCCTGGTCCGTAGGCAGACGTCACTCCCAACTTTGCTATAATTAAATTCATTAATTAAAATAACAAAATATGCAAATTCCACATGCGCAACCAATTAAATAAAGCAGAAATCATAACATTATGAAAATTCAACATCACTCTCAGTGAGTAAGAAATACTCACAGATCTCTACTACAAAGAGAGATCTACAGGAGTAATGACTGCACAGTTATATACATTTGATAATATATTAGTATAAAATACTAAGAATCTATTTTAATATTTTATCACTTTAGACTAATAATCACTTATCCCAATTTCTAATGTTGCTAAGATATTATAACGGCATAAAATAGGTTAATTATATTGCCACGTATTTCGTGTGGGCATTATTACGGCATTAACATTAAAAGCTTACATATATTTTTGTACCAAATCGACATAGTGACTCCATTAATATAATTAATGGGTTTTATATTTTGAAAGTACACAAACGGTACAATATAAATAATTCTTATTTTAATCTTATTATAAAATTTGGGTGGAATAACGGCATTAGTAACACTAATGCCTAAAAATACTTTAAGAATTTTTTGGCAGCATAACAGCACTTTTGTAAAATATTACTTTTTACTCGGGCATCACAATGACTGATTTATTATAAATTGTTCGCACCACTTAAAAAGCCCCGTTTAAAATACAACACAAAATATTATATAAATAAAGCTCATGAAATTACCAATATTAAAATAACATTTTACATAAAACTAAATATCCCCCCCTTTTTTTTTTGTATCTTTTCTTCCTTTTTTTTTTTTTTGTTCTTTTTCATTTCTTTGTTCCTTTTATTTTACCCACCGACACACACACAAAGAGAAATATATGTATAAATATATACATTAGCTAAGTCCCTTACTTCTAGAAGGAAATACTTAAAACCAAACAAAAGGAGTACCAAATCGACATAGTGACTCCATTAATATAATTAATGGGTTTTATATTTTAAAAGTACACAAACGGTACAATATAAATAATTCTTATTTTAATCTTATTATAAAATTTGGGTGGAATAACGGCATTAGTAACACTAATGCCTAAAAATACTTTAAGAATTTTTTGGCAGCATAACAGCACTTTTGTAAAATATTACTTTTTTCTCGGGCATCACAATGACTGATTTATTATAAATTGTTCGCACCACTTAAAAAGCCCCGTTTAAAATACAACACAAAATATTATATAAATAAAGCTCATGAAATTACCAATATTAAAATAACATTTTACATAAAACTAAATATCCCCCCCCTTTTTTTTTTGTATCTTTTCTTCCTTTTTTTTTTTTTTTTGTTCTTTTTCATTTCTTTGTTCCTTTTATTTTACCCACCGACACACACACAAAGAGAAATATATGTATAAATATATACATTAGCTAAGTCCCTTACTTCTAGAAGGAAATACTTAAAACCAAACAAAAGGAGAAAAAAAAGACTTACGGGAGAGAGGGAGAGAGAGAAGTGGGTCCTTATTCTTTTGTCTTTTATTTCTTTATCTTTTCCTCTTCTACTCTTTTCTTTCTTTCCTGTTTCTTTCTTCTTCTATTCTTTTATTCACCAAGACACACACACAGAGCAGGTGCCCGAGAGAGACAGCGAATAGAAAGGGAGAGAAAGAAAGTCCGAGAGAGAGAGACTACCTTTTGTCTTCTGATTTTCAACTTGCTGCTGGACCCAAAACCGAGTGAGCTAGAGAGTTCAAATAGAGAGAGAGAAAGAAAAGAGTTGCAGAAAAATAATCAAGGAAGAAGGAGAGAGCTTTGGAGAGAATTTTCTAGTTTTCCGCTTTGTTTTCTTTTCTATTTTTCTGGGCTACAAACCGTGAGCACGAGAGGGAGAATTGCTGCTAGAACTAATGCTCCGTTTGTTTCGGCGTAAAATGATTTATAGAAAATGATTTCAGCATTTTCCGGTGTTTGGTAGGGGCGAAAATAATAGTCAACTGGAAAATGATTTATGTTTGACCGAAAACCATTAATAAATTTCGGAAAATTATTTACGCTTTTTAAAAGTGTAAATCATTTTCCGAAGACGCCATACGTATTCGACTCCTATTAAACGATACAGTCGACCTTCACTTCAGCAGTCGACCATCACCGAAATCTTGCCGGTACCGAAATCCGATAGCATCTGGTCTATGTCGTCGGAATTTGGCGACGGAATCCGGTCAGACCGAATTCCGGCCATCTAGCTAGAATCTGGCCAGAACGGCCGGCTGGTCGGATCTGACCATAAAGGTCGTATTCCGGCCGGCTGGCCGGATTTGACCATAACAGCAGGATTCCGGACGGCCGGATTCCGGCGATTCTGGCAGATTCCGGCCAGTATGCCGAAGTCCGGCCGTTCTGTGCCGAAATCCGGCAGTTTTGGTCGGAATCCGGCCAACCCAGATTTTGACTAAACTGTTCGGATTCCGGCCTTTATCTTGGATTCTGGCTATAGTAGCCGGAATGGCAGAATCCGATAAAAGTGGTCGGAATCCTGTCGGTCAGTGACGGAATCTCGTCTTCGGTAATTTTTATATTATTTTACATTAATATTTATATGTTTGGAATAAAAATTGATTTTTATAGTTTAATATGATTGAATAAAAACATTAAAAAAAATTTGTGATTTTCTATACGCGCCAAACACCGAAAAATGCTTTCAGTGAAAAATATTTTCCAGAAAAATGACTTCCCTGAAATCATTTTACGACGGAAACCATTTTACGTCGAAACAAACGGAGCATAAAAGAAAAACTAAGAGAAACAGAGAATGGGGAAGAAGGGAAGAGAGCTTCGGCTTTGTGTGTGCAAGAGCCATTGCCCATGCTCTCTTTATATAGAAGACCTGAAAGGTGAGGATCATCCCAGCACAATTTCAATCTATGAACAGGAGCCTTGCAGGTGTTCAATGGCAGATTCAAAGAATCAAAATCGACCAATATCACTTATCTCTAACGAACGAGAAGTTCAAATTCAACTAATCTAACTTATTCTATTAACTAAGCTACAGTTGTTTGTTTTTAGTTTTCTAATGACTTAAAAATGGACTGGGCTTAAACGTGACGCCAGATGTGGGTTGGGCTGGGCTGTACGCGTGGGCTGGGCTTATAAAGAATTAAAATGGGCCCACATATTACTAATATCCAATTTTCGCCCAAATCAGGAGTGGTATATTTCACAAGTATTTTCGCACCCTAAATGGAATCTAAAAATTATGAAATTCGGAGGGTAGCTAGAAAACTTTGAGACGAGCGTTTTGAACTTTGAATCAACCAAAACGGAATTTGTTTGACCCTGATTCCATCATTCCAAAGTTTAAGGTCCGATTGAGTTTTTTTCAAATTAAAAATATAAATGCTTCTAAATGAATATTTATTTTCGTAAATATTCATATTTATTCTTCTACATTATTATTAGTCCATAAATCATATTTTAAGATATTTTATTCAATATCTTAAAATACAGGGTATTACATCTAGACATTTTGTCAGCTGAACATTGATTGTTGCTCGGGCCGTTCGATCGTTCTCTAGGTAGAAACTTTGAAATTCTAAAAGGTCCTACTTTTAACCTATCTAGCACGTTCAAAGGCCCAAACATACCTCATAACACCATTCTAAGCACAAACCAAACCTCATACCTCATAACACCATTCTAAGCACAAACCAAACCTCAAGACAGGAACCTAACACCAAGGTTCCAATATTTTCCCCAAAAATCCAACATATCTTTCAAGAGCACAAAGCTTCTTTAAAAACGAACTCTAAAACACAAGAATCTACAAGTTGACACCTTAAACAATAAAAGATACATAGCAAAGTAAACGAAATGGTCCAAATCTCTCTAAAGACTCCAACTTTCAAACCCTAGAATCACAATCAAACCATCAAAAATCACTATAAGACTCTCTAGCAATAACTTCACACACACACACACACACGAAAACACACTCTAACAGAATTTAAACAAGGGTTAAACAAGTATATAACATGAAAAGAACCAAGCTTTGGGCGGCAGGGTTTATCTCTCTTGAAGGTAGAGACTCAAAACCCTCCAAAGGTTATTCATTCTCCTTCTCTCTCTCTCTCTCTCTCTCTCTATAGTTTGGTGGCTGAAGAGTGACAAAATGGGGTCTAAGGTTTGACATAATTTGTTAAATAGACTCCCTTCCACATGCTCATCTTGAAATGGTCAATTCTTATTCACATGTAGACTATCACACCATTCGATCGTTAAAAGCACCGATCAATCGTTTTGTACTTGTCAGCATCGTTTGATCATTAAAAGCTACGATCGATCGTTCATCACCGTTCGACTGTTCATCCCTACAATCCATTGTTCTGCACTGAGAATTCTCCCAAGTGTCCAAAAATCTCATTTTCTCCCCCTTTTCAGACTTAGGACTGACCCAATCACACTTAGGCAAGATTATGGTGTCCTTAACCCTAATATTTAAGCAGGGTATTACACAACCACAACACTACAATAATGAAACTACTAGAACAAAAGATACCCACATACAAGCCGATTTTGAGCATAGTCGGGGGGAGAGGGAACAATCCTAGAATAGGCTAAGCGAGTGCTAAAGTCACTCAACCATAATCCCATACTGTATCCCATAGGGAACCAATCTACTTGAGAGAGAGAGAGAGAGAGAGAGAGAGAGAGAGAGAGAGAGAGAGAGAGAGAGAGAAATCACCCTTCCAAAAGTGAAGTGTTGAGGAGGTACGAGATTCACCCATTTTCTAGCAGTAGGTAAGTCATATTGCTGCTAAACTAAGGAAAAGCTATCCTATTGCGTAACCACTGGGGCACATCTTCTCTCCCTTACCTAGTCCTTACTTTCATCATTTTGGATATACTTCTTGTGAACATTTTTTTAGATATTGTAATATCTGATGACATATGCCATTGTGATTATGCAATTATTCTCTCTTGCCATTAATACTCTTGTTGAACTACACTATTATTGTCATTGGAATTATCATTAGGAGCATTGTTGACTTCACTAATAAAATGCTAGACTGTTCAAGCCTTCTTGTACATCTTGTGAGCTTTTGTGACCGATTGATTCAATTGAAAGTCTTTAGTGCTCTGGTAGCCGTTAATTTGCTAGGTTGACTCCCTCCAACTCATAACAAACCCTGGACCAAGTCTGTTGGCCACCCGACATCTAGACAACATCCAAAAATTGGCCCAACATTCTCTGGCAACTCCACTAGAGTCATGTTCCAATAATCAACCTCACAATGTCGCCAAAGTCTCGCAATTCAAGCCGAGAAGGAAATGTACCTTCTCAAGGTCCCTTGGGACATGTGTTTGAAGATACTGGCTCTCAACATAAACAACTAGAAGTTAACTAAGAAACTTTAGTCCCAAATGGCTATATACTCTTTGCCAAAGTCTCGAAATTCCAGTCGAGAAGGAAATGTACCTTCTTAGGGTTTCTCGGGACGTGTTTGAAGGTACTGGCTCTCAACATCAACAACCAGAAGTTAACCAAGAAACTTCAGTCCCAAATGGCTATACTCTTTGACATGTTGTAGGACACATCAAGCTCAATCCAAGCTAGCTGAAGTGGTAAAAAATGAAGGGCCTCATTCAATGTATATTGTGATTTAAGTTCTATTTTACACTAACTTTCATTTCCTAAAACAACAAAGGCTACACATCAGGGGCCAAGTACTCTCCTAGCTATTAAAAATACAAGCTAACAATATTATACATGCAACTAGACAGCTTTGTCAACACGATTTGCCTGATCAAATTTTCTCTCCTTCATGGACTCAGCAAGCGCTTCTTATATTTGGTTGGCCATGGAAATGGCCTTTTGAAGATTACATAGAGCTTTCTCATACCGTAAGAATCCCATAAACCAAAATTCAAAATTATCCTCAGTAATTATTTCTATGTACTTCTGGGCAGGGTTGTTCACATTTGCACTTTGGTTGGCTCTTTGAATCTTCTTTATTGGTATCAGAACCTGCCATATTAAATATAACTTTGTGGATTAGTAGAACTATTAAAAAAAGAAAAAAAAAACTATTTTAGATATAATTTTCTTATAATATACATCTTCTTCACCAGCCCTTTAGATAATTCTCCGAAGGGAAGAACCTATATATATATATCCTAGCATGAATGATAATAATAATAATAATAATAATAATAATAATAATAATAATAATAATAATAATAATAATAATGATGATAACAACAACGACACAAAGGCATAAATTTAACAATACTCTTGAAGGAAAACAAATTGAAATTTGAAAATAGTTACAAAAGCACTAGTAAATAAATTTTGGAAAAAAAATGTTCATCACGGGCACGTTCATACATGATTCTTTCACAATAATGCTGCCATATTTTTCTCCCCTTTAAATTATCTTTTTCTAGCATGTTACGGGAATGACTCATTTAATTAAATGGGTCGGATTAAGATTAACTTATATAGTATTATTTAAATTATCTTTTTTTTTTTTTTTGGAAAAAGTACGCATAACCCCCTTAAACTACCATTTCATTGATATTATCAATGTCTTCCCCCCTCCAAAATTATCAATTGTGTCAATCTCCCCCATAAACTACCGAAAATGTCAATGTCTCCCTAATGACAAAAATACCCTTAATAAAACTATTAATTTTTTTTTATATAATAAAAAGTTATACAAAAACTATAAAATAAAAAAAAATGGAAAAACCTGTTTTTCCTTCTTTTTTTTTTTTTTTTTTTTTTTTTTTTTTCCTTTTTTTTAGTTTTTTAATTTTGTAATTTTCAGTTATTTTTTTGTTTTCTGTTTTTTCAATTTTCCGTTCTTTATTTGTTTTTTTCCCTTAATTTTTTATTAAAATTTTTAAATTTTATTTTTAAAAAGTTATTTTTTTAGTTTTTTTTTTTTATTTTTAGTTTTTAGTTTTAGTTTTAGTTTTTTTTCAAATGTATGAGGATATTTTTGTCTTATTGAAAAAAATTGAAGATATTTTTGTCTTTTTGGTCTTAGGAGAACAATGACATATTTTGGTAGTTTCTGAAAATATTGAGCTTGTTTGGCAAAGAACAGAACAGAACAGAATAGTGTGTTGTTAATTTTGAAATTAATAAAAAGTGATGATGTGATATAAAATAAAAAGAATTTGTATAAAAAAGTGAAAAAATTTTGTATTGTAGTGAATTTTTTTTATTTGAATAGTAATAAAAAATTATTGATGTGATATAAAAAGTGAGAAAAATAAGAATATTTTGATGTTGATTGTTATTAAAAATTTGAAAAAAAAAAATTAAAAAAAAAAAAAGAAAAAGAAAAAAGAAAAAGTACATCTACAGTAGTGTTCACTATTGATACCATGAATAGTTTAGAAAGACCATAACAATTAACAAATAAGTAGTAGTTTAAAAATAATATGTGTATTTTAATTTTTATTTTCATTGCTACGTGAGCGACTTGACATTCACATCTAGTGGTCATGGTTACCTTGGCAAGACAGGTCACAGCCTTATCATTAATTGGTAAACGGGAAGAAAAGTCTGTCTACCTTCCCCCATTCCATTCACACTTCGAATTCCGCGTGGATTAAGAAAAGTGCGTGGGCAGATTCCAACTGTTCGGACAGGTGCCCCAAACAGCTCCGGACAGGTGGAACCTGCCCAGATACTCACATACTCCTCCTACCCATTCCTATTCAAACAGAGAGTTACGTACCTTGTAAGGTATAGAAATCAAATGGCCGTCAGGCGAAGGAATGGTGATGGATCTTTCACTGCAGAAGGCAACCTTCTCAGTGGAAACAAAGAGGAGGCCTGCAATAGGACCGGCCGTTGTTGATAAGTAGCACTGCGAGGCTTTCAACATCTGCTCTCCTTCTCCCATTCCAAACACCTGTCTGAAGATGTTCCCCCTCCCGCCTTCTCGAATAACTCTTGCCCCCAAGCTTATCTTTCCCTTTACAGTTTCAGACAACTTGGGCCCCAGTTTCACTACAATTTCAAATCAAAACAAACATCACTCATACTATTACATATCGATTTTGATGTTTTTTTTTAAGCATCAAGTTTAAAGTTCGACCCTTCCAAGTGTAAATAATTCTTTAATTAAAGCTATATATGCTCACGAGCGAAAGTTCGAGCTTTACCGAACCCGTATGAAGTGGGAGCGCATTTGTATGGCGTCCTAAGATTAGAAATTGAGTAAAACATGTTTTCCATATGAAATTGAGTAGAAATTAAGATCCTTACCATGCTCGCGAATCCTGTGTGCAAGACTGCTACTTTTCCTCCCAAGTTTTTTCTTGTTTCCCATCTGTGAATCCCATGTATGATCTGTACTTTTCAAGACCAGTAATTAGAGAGAGAGAGAGAGAGAGAGAGAAGTCATTAATTGCTTACTGGTTTTGAAGGAGGGGGAGTCATCTGAGGAAGGTGGACTATGAAATAAGCTGCGAGGCTCAGAAACAGAAGAGTGCCTGGCTGGAGTTGTGCCATATGAGCTCATCAACGGACTCCCAATGAACTGATCCGCATATTGTTCCTTCATATTCACTTTTTCAGGAAATTCCATTGAGAATCTTTGGCTTTAACAGTCTTTGATCAGCGGAGAAACAAGTTATATATTTAAAAGCTGGGATCTGTGGCGGCTTAAATCCCCTTCTTTCTACATCGAACAGTTTATCTGCATAATTTTCTATGGCTGCAGAAAAATGAAATTTTCTATGATTCTTCTTTGTTTTGCAGGTCAAAGTTCAAACCCTTTTTTTCTTATATTTGTTCTCTTGTGGGTGGAGAATTTCAAGACCATGTCGCAGTTTCTTGGCAATTGACAAAGCTTGGAAAGCAGGTTCACTTTTGCTTATCGACGCCAAAATTTCTAAGTCAAAATAATATGGCCAAACGGACCCCATACATACTTATTTTATAAGAGACACCAAATAAGAAAGGAATCATAAATTAAAGATTGCGTTGTTTGAGTTGCTCCATGGTGAAAGTACTTTTTCTTTCTTTTTTTCTTAAACAATATATATATATATATATATGAAATAAAATATTTATTAATTCCACAACAGTCATGTTCTAGAATTAACTAATCTCGCATGGTGTGGATGGGATTCGATCAACCGCTTCTAGCATGGTCCTCAATTAAAGAATATGGTCTTTTGCGTGCCTAAAAAAATAAATAATTATGGTAGATAGTAAGCTTATTACTTATTAATTAATTAATTTCTTTATAATTTTTATGAACAAATTCAAATCTAACACGCATAAGAATGGAAAAACATTTATAAATTTAATGAATCCAATAAGTGTTGCTTTCAGTTAGCTAGTTCTCGTAATTGAAGATTTAAACACACAATCTCATAGCTAATTCTATTCTTTCTTTTACATTTATTTATTTATTTTTGTGTTATTCTCTTAATTTATAAAGACTTTCTGTTCTACATTAACATTTGGACTTTATTGTATCCTGAGAAATACTTTATCAAATCTCTTAACACTTGAAAAAGAGACAAAATACGTTTTAAAAATATTATCGTTATGATCAAGCCTTGAAACCCTTATCTTTTTTTGCCTTAATATTTTTCCCTTATCTTGCGATTTGCTGTTGCGTTTTTGTTGTCAAAATTCACGTACGTTTTAACAGAAAATAGGCTACCTTAATTTGAAAGTAATTTGTGATTAGTATACTCTTTCACTTTAAATGATTTAGCTTCCTCTTGATTTTATTTATTTATTTATTTTTTTTTTTTGACAGTCGTAGATTCCCTTGATTTTTTGAATATGTTTTTGCTCTAGGATTTTTCTAATTGATTATGGTTGCAATGTAAATATATAGTAAATAATTGATTGTTGATCAGTTAATTGTTATTAATGAGTTCGGTATTAGGTTGCAAATTAATTGTGGTTAACGTGTGAAGAAGTCATGTCCTGGCCTCCTCCTAATTTGGTTGCAAATAATTGTACGTGATATATAACGTGCATGTGAAGAAGTCATGAGAAACTTAATGACACATTAATGTCTGATCAGCACACTCTAAGTCCTACTATATGTATATAACAAAAAGAGTACGTTGGAAATGAAAAGACAAGAAAGCTAGACCAAATCATCACCTATCAACCTCCAACCAAAGCCAGAAACAAAGTTTCAATATTAATGAAAGAATTAATCAAGATTTATTTTTGTTTGCCAAATTCCATGATAGATATATTGTGTAATTTCTTCTTTTCAAGGCATACCCATTTTCTCCTTTCCAAGGTTTTAGTAGATTCTAATTAAATAAATAAATTTTGCAATATTAAATCCATATTGGATTAGGTCCTTTAATGTTTGATTAATTGATTTCTACCCAAGCACAACACATAAGGAAATGCTTCTAAAAGATTCTAAGAGTAGCGATATATATATTAAATCAAGAGACTAACTTCTATAATTATAAAGACCTTGCATAAATAAGATGTTTTGTGTCCTCCAATAAAAGATAGACACCTATAGAAGCATGGAATACCATAAGAATCAACAAAATCCCCCATTTGAATCCAATGTGATTTCAATACAAAAACATTTTTGTTTTCCAATAGTTTCATGTTGGGTTTTACCGATGTCTTACAAGTTTTCATAATTTTCTATTCAATGGATGTTGGAGATTTTTGTATGCATATATGATGGGGTTTTCTCCTTTTATCATGTTGATAGAGCCACGGGCGACGGAGGAGCGATGGAACAGTGTTCGGTGGAGGAATGGAGGCGGTGGCATTGATCCTCTTGAAAGGGGGATGGGACTTTAGTCCATGGTTATACATATGGGTTTCTCTTAAGAGAATAGAAGAGATCATCTGGTGTTTCCGTCCTAATGAGTTTTGGTGTTACAAGTTCATTTAACTAATTGTTATTCGAGGACACAAAAGACCTAATTTATGCTTGATTCTTATAGAAGTTATTCTCTTAAATCAAACATATTCTCTTATTCATAATTTTTCAATGAGTAATGCTATCTCATTGTAGCACTGCCAAAATATATATTATATATAAGGGGTATGCGGATGCAGTTAAGGGATGCAGATGATTAATATCTAAGCTTAAGTTAATAGGAAGATGTAAATTTAATTACTTAATCAATACTTTAACACTCACTCTCACGTGTGGGAGGATATTTAATTGAAATGTGAAGTAAATGACGGAGTTAAGGTTCGAACTCAGGACCTTTGGCTCTGATATTATGTTAAATCACCACTTGTTTTAAAAGCTTAAGCTAATAGGAAGAGGTAAATTTAATTACTTAATCAATATTTTAACATCATGTAATGTAACGACCCACCCTCAATGACACAATATTCTCAGTAGTTATACTTACTGAGAATTGATACTGTTTTACTTATTGAAGTATTTGATAAAAGTTTTGAGATATGATTATTTAATTTACATGAGCCTGAGTATTTTATGAATAACATGATTACATATTTTTAATTATTTTTACATGTATTGAAATAATTTGTGAAATGAAAGATAATGATTATGAAAATAAAAGAATGACTTTAAGAGAGACATGTTATTGCACATCTTTGATTAATGAGAATAAAAGAAATTAGAAGGTTTCCTATGTTAACTGTGGAAGCCGAAGGGGCCTTCCAAGTTAAATAAAAAACTAAGAGGTTTTCCTATGTTAACTGTGGAAGCCGAAGGGGACTTCCAGGTTAAATAAGAAGCCAAAAGCGGACAATATTGTGTCATTGGGGGTGAGTCGTTACAAATGGTATCAGAGCCATTGCCCAGCATGAGATGGTGGGAGCGTGCACAAGCCCAATGAGGGACGCCAGCGGGGACTCTGGGTCCAAAGAGGAGGAGATTGTGACGTCCCATATCGCATGGGAATGATGATGTACTTATATGTATAACCATTTATGACACAACGCATTTTAAAGCCGTGATGGTCATGAACCTATCAGAACTCTGCAGTTAAGCGTGCTTCTGCGAGAGTAATCCTAGGATGGGTGACCTCCTGGGAAGTCTGATTTGGGAAGCCAAAAGCGGACAATATTGTGTCATTTGGGATAAGTCGTTACATGTAACTTCTCCCCATCCCTCCTCCCTACGGACCAACCAAACCCTGATCTTGAACAGCTCATCTCGTAGACAAAAGCCCTAGGTTGAGAATCCCTTTCTCCTCAACTAGAGGTTGCATGCTGCATAATGACACTCACTTATCCAAAAACCATACCCATATAATAAAAATTATTAAAAACAAAAATCAATGCAAAGCCTACAAAAAGATGGGCTATACAAACAGTGTTGTACAATAATGATATTTAATTTTGAAGCACACAAACTTAATTTCACTGTTTAATTTAACATTGAATTTTGACGGGAGGGTTGACATTACAAATTTTTTAAAGATGGTTATTTTAAATTGATATTTTTTAAAATTTAAGGGTATGATTATAAAAATGATGAAAAATAAATGATGATAAGTGAAGTTTTTCCTTTCATTTTTATTATTATATTTTTTTTCTTTCTAAAAGTCAGAAGCTAAATGTACTGCCGCTTGTATATCTTCGTTGCCCACGCCCCCCTATACTAGTCTCCAAGCCCCTTATCCACCACAAGCCAACTACCATCGAGCCTCTCCACCAGGGAAACGGATTCTCTCCATTTTAATTGAAATGGAGAGAAGCCGGTCCCTTATAAAATAAATGGGCAAAATTGTTATTTTAATTTTTTGGACAATTTTATCCCTTGTTTTACAAGAGACCAACACCTCTCCATTTCCGTTGAAATGGTGAGGATCTGTTTGCCTCCACCAGTGTATGAGGCCTACGCATTACCCCTATTGGTTGTGTCCAGATCAAGCTCATCCCTCTTATAGCCCATTCTCACATCTTTCAATAAAGTAGGGTGGTTCTTTCTTTTATTTAGAGCTGCCAAATAGCTAGTGACGGAGAGAAGGGGGGAGGAATAGGGGCCATGGTCCCCCCTCAATTTTTAAGAAGAAAACAAATTTAAGGTAAAATTAAAAAAAAAAAAATTATAATAATTATAAGGTTTTTTGCCTATTGGCCCTTAGCACGGAATTTTTTTGACTCATTTCCTTTTATCATTTTTTAACTGGTTTCATCTCATTTGGAACAATAGCTTCATTGTCAAAACTTTTTCCTTTAATATTTCACGGCTAACAACGGACATGTTTGAGAAAAGTAACAATGTAATGAACTTTACAAAGTTACATATGTTTTGTTTAAAGTAAATGAAATGGGTTTAATAAAGTAGTGCATTAGAAGAAAACAGGTGTGGACTCGAGGAGTCACACACCTAAAGCTCGATTTTCCTAAGAATGTGTGGCAAAGATAACGTAAAATGAGGATTCATCTCAATATAGCTAGATGGCATTAGAAAAATCTAGAAGATATGCGTTTCATTTGTTTTGTGTTGCGTTTAGTAGAATGTGTTTTGTATAGAATATAATGTATTTTGTATAACAGTTAGTGAGCTACTGTATTTGTTAGAGTGAACTGTTCTAACAAAATGAGCAAGAGAATGTTAGCTTCAAGAACCATGTCATCCAGGTAAAGCCTTATGAGAACACTGAGAAGCACAAAATTGATCCAACTGAAATTTCTCAATTTCAGTACAGAAATTGCTCAATTTCAGTACAGAAATTGAGACATTCTCTTTTTTCTTTTTCTTCTCTCTTTTTTTTTTTTTTTTTCAAAAAACTTTCTTTTCAAATTTGCTTATTGATTTTTAATTTGAAAGAAATAATAAAAATATAAAAATTGGGTTATGTTTAATTTACTATAAATATAAATATATATATATATATATATATATATATATATATATATATATATATATATATATATATATATATATATATATACACACTTTAACCCCTACCTAAAAAATAAAAAATAAAAAATAAAAAAATTATTTAGCCCCATTCTATTAAAATGTCTGGCTCTGTCCCTGATAGCATGTTCTTTTATTTAAGGTTGGGGAAATGGGATCTTCATTGACTGTCTCAAGACAATTATCATTATTGCACACTTATTTTTAACAATCCTATTATCATACTGCATCACATTCAACGATCCGATCTCATAGTTTCTTGATCAATAGGCTGAATAAATGGTCATTTTGATATTTTTTTTTTTTTTTTTTTTTTGGAGCTTCTTGGGTGTTTCGGCCACCGCATATCGACCGATCTAGGATAGCTAATCCCACCTCCATTTTGCTCTTTAAGGGTGTGCCGGATCAACCCCTTGGGTCACGAGGTGATTTAGCAACCTTCAAATCGGTCATGCTGGTGACTTAGTCGCATTTTTTTTTTTTTTGTTTTTAGTGTTTTTTAATTTTTAATTATACATAAGGACACGTGTCACGTTGTTAAAATATGTGGAATAAACTTTCGTTAATTTTTAAATGGATGTATCATCTCTATCTTTAGCCCCGAAACATTACTTACTACACGAAATCAACCATGTTGACAAAAAATAAAGTGGGCAAAAAAGTATTGAGCAATTATTCTTATACAACTTTTACACAATTTTTATACAATTTTATATATATATTTCTTTTTTTTTTTATCGACCATTAAATTTATTTTTTTATATATGAACTTTAAATATTTAATATTTAATTTTAAAAAAAAAATTGTACTATAATTATGCAATAAAACATTACTCAAAAGTATTATCTTTTCGTGTTGGGAATTCGCGTTTATTAAGTTCCCAGTTTGCTTTCACCAAAGCATATGGGTCACCGTGTAGTGAGGATGGGAAGAGAGATGGGATTGAGGAAGCTTTTGGATATGGGTTTTGCCCATCCGCCATGATCCAATAATTTACTGTCTTCCTCTGTTTGCCTTCTGCTCTTGGTGATATGTAACTCACAAGAGTACCTCCTCATCCTACAGATGTGAGCGGATTTACCCAGAAGAAAAAAGAGAGGAGTAAGAGGGAATGGGAGAGACAAGTGCAGGAAGTTTTCGGTATGGGAGGCTAGGAAAGAAGGATTCTTTTTCTCAATAGGAAGTTCTTCCCCAGACCTCCCATTCCAATGATTTCCTGCCATTCCTCCCTTTCCCTGCTTGATCCGTTTTCTGCTCGGATGATTTGGTATGTTTCTATTGGCGTTCTTTATTTTATCTCTTACAGTAATTTTTTTATTTTATTTTTAATTTTTTAAAAAATGCTTTATTATTTCGAATTTCTCAATTGTGGAGATCGTTTATTGAAGTGGTTAATTGTTTATATTTTATGAATATTTTTTCTTGCTTTTGAAAGCATAGATATGGGTTATTATATTTAAGATCTAATCCAGCCAAAGCCATACTTATTACTTGGGGAAATTGAGTAAAGACTTCCATACGATTGGGATGGCAGTGAAAAATTAGAATTTTTTTTTTTTTTTTTTTTTTTTTTTTTTTTCTTTCTAGTGTTGACTGAAGGGCTAATTTTCATTTACAGATCATCACAGTATATAACAGTCTACTAAATGAATTACTATTATGTGGCATCTACACAAAATTATCTGAAATTCTCAAACGTTTCCAGTGGAATCGTTTTCAGGGGACAACGAGTCTTCTCATTTAACATTTCATTTGCACATAATCAAGCTTGGCTGATCTCAAACTTGTATTCTTTCAGCTTGAAAAAAAGGGAAAAAGAAAATCTAAAAGAAAGATATGAATCAAGAACACAGAAAAAAGTAGAAGTACCTCGGTGGTGGCTGGGTAACTTAAACAAGTGTTCTTTATAGGAGTTGGTGAGAATTCAGATGCCTTCATTTTCTTCTTCTTCATTTTCAAAAGATTAAGATTGACTTTGAAGGCAGTGGTGCTGATATTCTTCTTAATGTTGGAAGCGACTTTCTTGAGCTTTTTTTTTTTTTTTGCCGAAATTCAAGTCCAAATCCACCCCAAATGAGAGCTTATTTGGTGTTATGAAATCCAAATCAAAGTCCAAGTCCATGGGACTGTAAGCCCGTGTGACCTGCTGAAAATCTTTTATAGAGAATGCGCTTTATCTGTAATATTGTTGTTATTTGTGTGATGACAAGTTGTTTAAGTGTGGGTTCAGATTTGTGTCGCGAGTGTGGGATCGGATTTGTGTCTCAAACTTGTTCTTGAGCACCTCAAAGCTCACCCTTCCCATTACACTAAATATGCCACATCACACAGAGGCAGTGCCTTATGGGCAATAAATACTGCACCTTCCCTTCCCAACCCAACCGCCCCCACGCCAACAATCCATAAAGTAGACCACCTCTGATCACTGTTTTCACAAGTTGACCTCAACCTCAAGTTGCTTTGCTATATTCTTAACCTTATAGTTAGATCTAAAATATTTTTTATATAGACGAACGTTTCAAACACACAATCCCCTCGTGTGTGCCCCAGATCATCCATAGCTAGTCAACCAGGTGATGTATTATGTGTGGTATCATTCGTATTCTCGTTATAAGTTTCCAAATTATGAACCCCAACGGGTTGACTCAAGTGGTAAGGGCTTTGGTCTTGGTGGAAGGTCTAAAGGTTCGAATCCCCTTGAGTGAAACAATTTCTAAAAGTCAGTCCGCTGGCGAAGCCAGAATATTACGTGATCTGTGTGGAGGGGGCGCTTTACACGAGTCCGATGTTTACCTGACAGGAGTGGGTACACGAAGTGTCCTGCCTTGTATGGGTTCCTCGTCATCAAAAAAAGTTTCCGAATTGCGTGTATCAATAGAATTCCATTTATTTAATATGAACATGTGTTATGATGTTTTGCAAGTGACAATGATATTGCAGATGATGAAGCTGCTCATGAGGAAGATGCGGATGTGGATTGAGAAACAAGGTGTCTTTTCTAACACACCTTTTAGAATTTCATTTATCTGTTTACACTAAATGCATCAGATAGTTTTAGTAGAATAGCTTCTTTAGATATTCTATTTTCACATACAAGATGTACATGTAAATGATGTCATTCCCTTGGTATCTGTTCATCATCCAATGCTGCGTTACCAATCTGCATTCAGTTTGTGTGTAGCTAGAGCATATTACAATTGAGTACTTATTTACACAAGAAAATGTTATCTTGTACATAATTTGATGAATATGCTAAATCTAAACTAGTATGGCAATATCTATGTAGCCATTCAATTTTACAGGTCTGCGTCCCTCTTCGTGGAGGATCTTTTTATTTTTTTTTTGGCTATCATTAGTGTATGTCATCTTCTTGTGGTCATGTATATGATTTTCTTTTAGATTGCAGTTCTTAAGCAGACTACATTATCCAATGTGCTTTCTTTTTGGGCAAGTAATGATGAATTTATGGGATTTTCTGTGTTCTTTAACTTCTTGATAATGATTTCAAATGCAGCTTGGAATTGTTTTTTATACAAGCCATCGTGTTACTTCATGATAACTGGTTTCCACAGGATCTGCAGCTGGCTTTTAATTACTGTACTTGGTGCGTTCTTTATTGTCAGTTTTCTACATTCTTGCAAGAATATTATATATATATATATATATACATTGGATGATATCATGTTGTCTTGTGGTTTACACAAAGCCCAACTCCTCCAAAGATAGTAAACTACTGACTACATGATTTGGAATTTGCTTACTGTTTTAGTTTCCTAAGCTGGATCCTTTGTGTGCCTTTAGTTCATTATATTGTCAAGATATTGAAGCTCTAGTTTTCTGAAGTTTTCTCTGCATACTCTCATAGGGTCTAACATTCTATCTTCATTGTCTCTTTTCCTTGGGGTGCTTAGCAAACGAAGATGGGGAGGTTATGCCAGCGATGAACTCATTGAGGCCCTTTTCTTGTGGACTTCCATGGATCTTGTTTCAGGTCTATGCATGACCTTGTTGTTGCAATAGAGTGAACCAGAGCACTGCATTTTCTTGAATTTCTTGTCATTCTCCTCCATGGCTTGCTCATTTTGTTACTTTTGATGCTCTTTCTGTTGCTGCTGCTGCTTTTGTTGTTGGTGTTATTGTTTTTGTTGGGTTTGGAGATCTTTATAGGTCATTAGGCCTCTAATAACAGACCAAGAGGGTGCTTTCTTAGATTTTAGGGACTGCTGGTTTTGGTCTTGGTGGGTTTGCTTGGTAGGTTTTGTTTGGTTTTTGGGTTTAGCCATTGAAAATGAGATCTAACAAAGGGTGTGTGAGCTTATGTAATTGTGGATTTATGAAATTGATGTATGCGTGACCAAGACTTTAGAAAGTCTAGAAGTCTAGTCCGAGTAATGCTAGAAGTCCTGCTTATATATCTTCTTGTGTCCCTTTAAAACTTACGTGGCTTTAAAATTACTATTGAATTTGTGATAGATCACTATTGAATATTGATCGATTTATATTTTTAAAATCCACAAGAATTTTGAAGGGACAAAAAAAAGACACGGAAGAACTTCTAACGTTACTCATGTACCTTCTCATTGGTGTTGGTGTAACATTAGCTTGTCTCTATAAAAGTTTTGCTCTGAAATGCTCAAACAGGTCATTGAAGGGGGGACAATCCCCTAATATGTATGCATTGATCGGATATTATGTATTACAGCATCTTCTAAATTACCTATTATAACATAATGATTGTCTATTTGTCTTAGCCAATCAACAAAAAAAAAGGGGGACAGCTTGAAAGTTCACTTTTACCATATTCAATCAAATATTTAAAAAGTAAAAGAATGTTAAGTATGAAGCTTCTTAGGTCCACGTGGAATGATACATAGGCATTGATATACGGATAGTGAGCTTAATTACTAATTAATTAATTAGTATAGAGATTCTTAATTAGATCCATAGAGAGAATGATAAATTAATTAAGATAGACATCACCTGCCTGGGTTGGCCATGTGGTATGATATATATAGACATTGATCTCAATGAGAAGCGTAACGAGAAGAAACGTGATAAAAGGGTAAGGAGAAAAAACATGATAAAAGGCTCGAGGAAGATGTTAGAAAATTTCAAGCCATTTATTTAAACATGAAAAGTCATACAAACATAAAGCGTACCACTTGTAAGTACTTTAAGAAATCAAAAGGGCAACCCACATAAAACCTAGATCAAGGATATCAGACATCCCTGTTTCTGCTCTCAAAAAGTGTTACTTTGATTTTTTTAAGCTTCACAAGCACATCTTTGATATCGATTCTTTCATTTGGTAACTCTTTAGAACACTTTAAGCCTAGTTCCATGATGGATGAAAGAACACTTTGCATGACAGTTACATCTCTTCCATTTTCTGTTCTCAATAAACCGTCATCCACAACTTCAATCATTCTATCAGGAAATGATGCATTTATCCATTGCCTCAAGGTCAATTCTCCTACAAACATGTCGTCAGTAGGTTTCTTCCTTGTGATCATCTCCAACAATATTATACTGTAGCTATAAACGTCGCCTTTGATGGACACTTTTCCTTCAAAACCATATTCTATCCGATGCTCGCAATTGTGCAAAACATCTTTAAGTTAGTAATTCATTTTAAAAAAATAAATAAAAAAATAAAAAAATAAAAGAAAAGAACTTGTCCACGTATCTCAGCCAAAAAGTAAAAAATATGAAATTATGTGTGTGCTTAGAATAATAGTTTGGAAATAATGCAAAAGCAGTCCTTGTAGTTGGCTTAATTTATAAATCGCTCCATGAAGTCAAATTCTGTTAGGTGTCATGTGAGCGTCAATAAGATGACGACACTTGACATTCTTAATAAAAAAATATAAATATATAAAATATTAAAATATTAAAAACAAAACAATTATTTTTTTAAAAAAAATCCAGCAGCCACCCCTGGTCCCTAGGGATAGCCATGCGATTTGTAAATTAAGCCAATTACAGGGATTTCTGAATTTACTTTGATATTATAGAGAGCAATTTGTAAATTATGCCAATCACATAAACTGATTTTGCATTTTTTCCCAAAATTATACGTAATATAAGACAAGATAAACGTTCGTTATTTTGTGTGTGACCTTTGTTGTGTGGAATAATAGTTACGCTTAGTATATGACAAGATCGATGTTCATTATTTTTGGGTAATTATTTTCACAAATAAATGAAGCTTTTACATGGTCAAAATAGCTAGGTTGTATCAACCCAGACATATATAGAATTTTCATACGAGCATGTACATTTGTCTGTTTGTTTGTGTTGTTTGTTTGTGTTGAGAATAAGGTTGTATATTGAATCACATATTAACACTTTAACAGTTTGAGTCGTTTGACTTTGAATTAAATTGGTATGGCTTAGGAGACTGATCAACAAAACTAAACTTTTGTTGTCAATTTTGAAGGACCTGTTCCAATACATTGTGTATACTCAGTGACCATAAAATGGGTATGGAGTGGGCATAAGACAAGGCTAGGCCAACCATAATCGTGATTGCATTTTAGAATTACTTCATTTTAACTTATAAAGCAATCATAGTTTGTATAATTTTTACTGTTAGTGCATATTCATATAAATCTAAGGCCTTCAAATTGAATTATGGAAAATTGACACGTACATTGGCATTCTTGAAACTAGCGACTGTTATTGTTCTTGATATTAGCCAATGTTAGATAGCCTCTTAGCAATAAAATAAATAGAGGTGAATTCATGTACCTGGTGCGATGTAACCAAGTGTACCAAGAGTTTTGGTTTGTGTAGCATCCTTGTTTTCAACTAAAATCTTTGCAATGCCAAAGTCACCCAAGTGTGCAACCATGTCCTCATCTAAAAGGATATTAGTAGGCTTCAAATCACAGTGCACCACAGATTCTGATAAGCCGTGGTGGAGATAGTCCAATGCCGATGCAACATCAACCATAATGTTTACTCTTTGAAGAAGATTTAAGCAGTAATTATAAGAGTATAACCACCTTTCAAGGTTGCCGTTCAACATGTATTGCAGTACTAAAGCTCTGAACTCGGGGTTGGAGCTTGTACTTATTACTTTAAGAAGATTCCTATGTCGGATTGTTCGCAAAACCTTGCATTCTGCATCAAAACTTTTGAAAGCACCAACAAATTGCAAATTTAGAACTTTAATAGCAACTATTGTCCCGTCAAGCAGCACCCCTTTGTACACAGAACCAAAACCTCCAGCTCCAAGCAAGTTGCTTTCACAAAAATTGTTTGTCCCTTGGCAAAGCTCTTGATATGATATCATTCTATGCTTCAATACAGGTAGTGTATTAAATAAACTTGGAACCTGTAATTTACCTTCTCGATGTCTTCTCAACATATAGACCAATGTTAGACATATTACAACTGAAGCAATGGCAGGAAGAAAATATTTGAGCAGACTTTGTTTCACCTCTAATCCTTTTGAGCTTGGTTTTGGACATGGTGGGACTTCAAAAATTGGATTCCCACAAAGCGCTTTGTTTCCTAAAAACGATTTAGCTGTGAAGTTTGCAAAAGGCCCACTAGATAGTATTTCTCCTGATAGCTTGTTGAAAGACACATTCAAATACTTGAGATATGAAAGTGTTTCAAGGGATTTAGGAATTACACCAGAGATATTATTATATGAGAGATTTAATACATCTAATCCTTTCAAGCCTCCAAACGATTGTGGACTGTCTCCTTGAAATGAGTTCCTTGACAAATCAAGATAACTTAGGCTTTCAAAAGCTCCAATGATTTTCGGAATATTTCCAGTAATTTGGTTCCGAGATAAATCCATTCGTTCAATCGCATCCAATTTTTTCATGTTTGGTGACAAATATCCACCAAGAAAATTCGATGATAGGTCTAAAAACAATAGATTCTCAAGGCTCCATATATTTAATGGTATTGGTGATTCCAGCCTATTAGAACTCAGGTATAGCTTTTGCAGAAGACTGAGGTTTGAAATGCAATTTGGGATGGATCCAGAGATTTTGTTATATGAGAGATTTAACTCGCCTAAATTCTTCAGTAGACATATGTTTTTTGGAATGAATCCTTCAATTTTATTATCACCAAAATATAATCTTTGTAACCCCTCTAATTCCCCAATTGTGGATGGTATGTTTCCAATCAAATTGTTAGTGCCCAGATCAAGAAAGGTCAAGCTTTTTAAGGAACCTATACTCATAGGAATATGACCCTTTATTTTGTTTTGGGATAGACCAATGTAGTTAAGGGTCGTTGAAAAGTTGCCAATAGAATCCGGAAGAGTAATATCCAAGGGATTGTCGGATATCTCCAGTTGTTCCAAAAATCTGCAATTTGATAAGGATGAAAGGAAATTAAACTCTAGATTTTTAGGCTCTCCTGTTAGCTGATTGCCACTCAGATAAAGTCGTTGGAGGTATTTTAAGTGTCCAAGACTTTTTGGTATTGGTCCAGAGAGTATGTTTGAAGCAAAATCTACTTGGGTCAGCTTGGAACAATTTGAAAGATACGATGGAATGGGGCCACTAAATTTGTTTTTGCCAAATAGCAAAGTTTCAAGATTAAGGCAGGAAAACCCAGCATCTGATGGAAGATTGCCAGATAGGGAATTAAACTGTAAGCCGAAATCTTTTAGAGAAGACATGTTGAAGATGTTTTGAGGGATTGCCTCTGTGAGATTATTGAATCCAAATTGCAAATCTTCCACGTTTAGAAGACGCGATAAATCACTGGGAATGCTTCCTCTAATATTGTTAAATGTAATGTCGAACAGATGTAGCCTCGACAAGTTACTTATGGTAGGAGGTATATGACCGATTAAGTTGTTAGCTCCAAGAGCTAGCGATTCAAGCTTCTCCAAACTCCCAAAACCATCTGGAATACTCCCCTCAAATTTATTGTATGATAGGGATAAGACAACAAGCTCTCTACAATAATTCATGTGCGAAGGGAGCCGACCGTTGAACTCGTTGAAGGAAAGATAAAGCCCTTGAAGATTAGGACAATGGCTGCAAAGATCCATTGGAATAGTTCCTGAGATTTGATTATAAGTAAGAGCAATCATGGTTAAAGAGGATATGCTAAAGATGACAAAAGGAAATGGACCAGTGAGAATGTTCTCTTCCAAATTCAAGTACTCTAATGATGAAATATTGCCGAGGGACGATGGAATTGTACCCGTAAGATTGTTACCCTCTAGACGCATAACTCGAAGATGCCGACAATTATGCAAAGTTGGAGGGATACTACCCTCCAATAGGTTGTATGACAGTAGGAGTCTCCTCAAACGATGTAGGCGACTGAGCTCATGGGGCAGAGAGCCAAAGAAGCTATTGTTGCATAGATTAAGATAAGTCAAGAAAGAGAGGTTACCGATATGAGGAGAAATGGTGCCCCGGAGCCCCATGTGGAGAAGGTTCAAAGCAGTGACTCGTTGCCTGCGTCGGCTACATGAGATTCCAATCCAACTGCAAAAGTTTGTAGTTGTGGACCAGTTAGCAGCCAAGATAGTTTGGTTTGGACTGGAAGTTATTTTAGAATTGATGGCAATGAGAGCTGATTGGTCGGTAAAGTTGGTGGAAGATTGGGCCAACTGAAACATGCGTGACAGAACTAACAGAAAACCCAAGAGCAGGAGAATGGCCGAGGGCCTTTTTATTATAAGCATCATGACTGAGCACGAGAGAGAGAGAGAGAGAGAGAGAGAGAGAGAGAGAGAGAGAGAGAGAGAGAGAGAGAGAGGGAGAGAGGGAGAAGGGCGAGAGTTTATAAAAAAAAGAAGGCGTGGAGATGATAGCGGGTGTTAAGCGGTTTTTATAGCGGAAGTGAATTATTGCATGCATCTTCAATGACCACTCCCTCTTGAATAATTGAAGTCATCAGGGAGTCTAAAGCTCGCTATGACAAGAGATTTTTACGAAACATAACATGGAAAAAGAGGCCAAGTTTTTTAAGGAAGAAAAATGGACTCTGGAGCTTCACTGGGTTCTGCTTGTATGTTCCCAAATTTCTCTCCTGTCAACATAAGCGAAGAAAATGACTCGTTATGACGATCGAGATAATATTTCTCCAAGACAAGACAAGGAAAAAATGGGCAAGATGTTGGGTGGAGATGCATAATGGACCTCTGGAGCTTCAATAACATCGATTGTAATTTGGACTGTGTTCGGAAAGTTATCATTCCCAAAGCCAACAGGGCCAACAGGGCCCACAGTCGAATCAAGGGCCCAACTAATCGGACCAACCTGGCCAGATCAGCTCAGTCACCAACATCTCGGGTACTTATTATAGTGTTATGTGGCAGAAGCATCTCGGACTACAAGGACCTCGATCACCAACGTCTCGAGCACTTACTGCAGATTTATGTGGCAAAAGCACCTTAGGGTGCAAAACATCATGGGATCTCCAGACCTAGCTCAGAGGAAAAACATCTCGGGATCACCGTACCTTGGATATACTGTCAAAACGTGTCAATCGACTTGGGAAGAACTCCTCAGAATATACAAGAAGGTGTTTGAATATCTTTTGTGAACTATGTATGGGATTTACGGGCTAAGGATTAAATCCAGGACTTTCCATTATCGTCAAAAGACCTCTATCCCGAATATCTCGAGATAGACTCATATCCCCAAAATCATGGGATAAGGTGCCTATTAGCATGAAATCAGCTGAAGAATTAGTGTTCTACCCAAACTGGACGCTATGAAGATAAGTCTAAAGCTTGTGCAATTTGGAATTCAAACTCCTAATCCGATTGCACTCTATTACTCCAGTAATTTTAGAACCGTGTGCCTATAAATAGACTGCTACCCCAGGTATAAATAGAGACTCTAATCTCTGAGTTTACTGTGCTCTCAATACTCTCAAAATTGTTGGCATTAGAGTGGGGATGGTCGGCACCCTCGACGATTGAAGAAGAAGGTGAATTACAAGGCGACATGTCACCGTACCAGAAATGAAACCTATGGCTTGGCTGTGCCGTGATGGCAGGAATTGACTGAAACCTACGGCCTTTTTTTTTCTTCTCGTGGTCATAATTCATTCATATTTGTCATGTTTTACATTTTTCTAAATGGTAAATACGCTGTCCAACTTTAGTTAGTGCGCACAAGAAGTTGTGGGTTTTTCCCTCTTAAACAGTTGGCAATCTCACTTCCTCTTCAACAATTGGCTTTGTGATTGGAAAGTCTAAGCACGCCTGCTTCAAGTGACCAAGTAATTCTGCCAAGGGAGATGATGATGATTGATGACAAAGAAGAAATAAAGGTATAGCGGATACTTCCATCTTGGTGCTTGACTAAGAAATAAAGCTGTTTAATTAATTAGATCAAAGTTGATTTGATCTTACAATTTATTTTAGTGACAATCTAGTAAATCAAACTATTGAATCTACCAAAGAATCATCCTATGGTCAAGATCAAACCACAATATCGAATGATTTTGATTGTACATCCAAGTGCGCCATCAAGGCACTACTACTGCCCTACAACCCATTGCCACACACATGTACGTGTATGTTTGGTGTTTCACACCGTACTTAAGTATACACATAAGTGCATATACCAAAGCACTTAAATTGTGTTTAGCCTTATAAATGCCAACTATATTTTTTCTTTTTCGGAAACGGATCCTCTTCATTTCATTTGAAATGGAGAGGAACCGATTAGTGTTAAAAGATGGGCAAAATTGTCTCAACATGAAAATTGCCTAAATGGGTTCTCTCCATTTCAAATAAAATGAAGACGATTTTTTTTTTTTTTTTTAATCGAGACTCTCTTTATTCAATGCTCTTTAAATACATTCTCAAAATACAAAATAAATATATATACATATTAATTTTTTTTAACAATATCCCTCTCAATGTACGGAAATGAATATGCAATATTCCTGGTTCAAATTCAGAACGTCAAGTCTAATATAATATTATATTATTATTTATTTTTAAAAAATAAGTTAATAAGAAAGCTTAATTTTAAACCGCAGGCCTCCGGTAAAAGCATAGCTTCATTATCCTGCTTGTTAAAGTCTAAGCATTCATCTAAGCGAGCTTTTTATTTTATCTTATTAAAGAAAGGAAAGCCAACCTCTCCTCATTTCCTCTTTAGTTTTAGTTTTTGAATTGTTATAATGATCGTTCACTTATTGGAAAAATTGAATTTATATGCATGTGCTGAGTGTTGCTAGGGATACCTTTAAATATTAATTCCACGCGTTCCAATTAATTTGCATGAGTTCTAGTTAATTAAAATAAGGGATAATTTTTTATTTTTTATTTTTTTTAAAAAAAACCCTTCAAGGCTTCAAGTAACAACTAAAATAATACCCTTATTTTTTTAAAAACTAAAATAAAAAATTAACAAAAAAATCTATTTTTTAAACAAATTAAAGAAATCCAAAAAATTAAAGAAATTAAAAATTTTAAAAACTTAATTTTTTTTAATTAAAAAAAAAAACCAAGGGGTGGCTCGACAACTATCCCTTGGCTAAGGTGGCTCGAACGCCACCCTCTTTTTAATTATATATATAAAATTAAATAAAAAGAAAGTAAATTTTTGAAGTTTTTAATTTCTTTAAATTTTTAATTTTATATGTATATATATATATATATATATATATATATATATATATATATATATATATATATATATATATAATAGTGACACGTGTCGTCATTTTATTAATGCTGATGTAGCACACTAATAGAATCTGTCAAGTGTTTTGATGGAATTTGACTAGAGTGAGTGATTTGTATTTTTGGCATACAACATAGACATCTGAGTTCATTTTGATATCTCATAGAGTTAATTGTAAATCAAGCCACAAGAATTAATTTTACATTTTTCTCCATTTTTTTAAACTAAGAGTGACACATGTCATTATTTTGCATTTATCCGAAAAAAAAACAAATAGTTGTTTTGTTTTGTTTTTATTTTTAAGAGAATAAGGGTATTATCGAGAAAAACAAGTGGTTTTTTTAGATACCTTGATAATTTGATAGGTTACTTTAGCACACTTAAAAGTTTATAGAACTATTTTAAAATCAACCGTAACCTTTAAAAGAAAGAATTCGTTAAATGATTAAATAAAAAATTTGACTTCTTAACTTAATTAATTAGTTATTAATGGTTAAGTTGCTAACCGTGTAATTTTAATCACTTAACTAATTATAAACTGCCAAATCAATATATAATAAAAATTGTAATAGCCAAATATTTTTCTTAGTGGCTGATGTTAACCAAAGTACATAAATAATTGAAAAAAAGTATACATACCCTCCTTAAATTAACACTTAATTTGTAATGCTCCCTCCCAAGTAGAGATGGCATAAATCTCTCTCTTAAAATTTATAATATACCCATTTTGTCCTGCAAGCTGACAAAAATAAGTTACCATGGAGTATCCTCGTTGCGTACAAATTTGAAATGCATGGCCACAGCATTAATCATTGCTCATTCAGAATCTAACCCACGATTTGGGATCGATGTCTTTATCAATGTTAGTTCATAGAGGAGACATGTTTTCTTCTCCTACGTACGTGTTTGAATTGTCTTCATTCACATATGCTTATTCACACTTAAAAGTTTATAGAACTATTACATCTAAAAAAATTTTATAAGGATGAAAAAAAAAAAAAAAAACAATTCTAGCCCATTGGCCCCTTCTCAAATGATGTTGGCCCTTACCCAATTAAATTTTTTGCCTAACCAAATAACCCTAAAAAAAAAAAAAAAAAAAAAATAGGCCCTCTTCAATCTACAGATTTGCCATAAATATCATATGCCGCCGTCAAGCAATTTTCTAGCCAAACAACTGAATCAAGAATTTTTAATATTTAATAAAAAAAAAAAAAAAAAAAAAACTAAAACAAGAATACCTTCTCCACTACTCAGTACTCTCCTCCAAATCCTAAACTCACTGCACGCTAAATCAAACTCCACGGCCAAGCTCAGCACCAGGTGGGAGAATAGATCTATCGCCCATCAATGCGTAGAGTCTGGGAAAACAACCGATTTGTGCTTCTTCTGTAACGTAGCCAGCGCAATATCACTGTAAGTTCTCAAATCCCTAATTTTTTCTTCAATTTTTTCAGTCATATGGTGAAGAACTTAAGAAAGAAGAAGAAAACTGAAACATGAATTGGGGAGAACTGAAAACGGGAAGGGGAAGAGTCGGAAGACTCACTGTTTGGAAGAATTTGAAAGTCTAGAGAAAAGAGAAGCCAAGAAGGGAAGAAGAAGGGGCTAGAGATTTGAGACTTTTCCTCCTGAACCATACTCTATCCAGACTCACAATTGTATAAAAGGCCTTTCAGTTAGTAATTCAATTTTTTTTTTTAAAAAAAATTATTCCAATATCTCAGTACAGAAGGAAAGTCTATATATATATATATATTACGTATATGCAAATTTAAATATGCATTTATTGTACCCATACATTCAACCATCTAATGGTATATACATATACATACCAAACTCCTTAAAGAAGAATTATAATTATGCTATGAACAACTTTTAATAATTTCACATACTTTGTGCGGACGGCGGACCTTTGTTGTTTAGAATAATTGTTAATTGTAACACATCTCAAGGGCAGTTTTCTTTATTTCTTTCTTCTTCTTTTTTCCTGAGTAATTACTTTTTTTTGGATATTTTTTTTACATAAATAGAAATAACTTTAGGAGGTCAAAGTTAAACATTAATTGATCATCATAAATCGATAGCTTTAACTTTATTACCAATTTTAGAGCAATCGTTCCAATAAATTTTGTATTTTCAGTGACCATAAAATGAGTAATATTGTGGGTATATATATGACAAAGCAAACCTAATCCATTAATCCTAGTTACATTTACAAGTCCAAATTGAAACTTACACTACACCTATCATATTAACGTAGTGAGCAAGAAGCACATAATAAAATTGTCTTTGATATAAATATATTTTTGTTAGTGCATATTTTATAATAATTAATAATCAATAAATAAGAGGAATAAATAGGTAATTATCTGCTGACTAAGCAATCATAGTTTGTGTATACTTTATCAGTAGTGTATATTCATATGAATCTAAGGCAAATATAAAATTAGCTTATGGAAAATTGACATGTGCATTGGCATTCTTGAAACTAGCTAGCAACTATTGTACGTTGTTCTTGATATTAACCTAGTAGATAACCTTTTAGCAATAAAATAAGTAGAGGTGAATTCGTGTACCTGGAGCGATGTAGCCAAGTGTACCAAAAGTTTTGGTTTGTGTAGCATCATCGACCAAAATCTTTGCAATGTCAAAGTCACTTACGTATGCAACCATGTCCTCATTTAGAAGGATATTGGTAGGCTTCAAATCACAATGCACTACAAATTCTGATAGACCGTGGTGGAGATAGTCCAACGCCGATGCAACATCAACTACAATGTTTACTCTTTGAAGAAGATTCAAGCAATAGTTATAAGAGTATATAACCCCCTTTCAAGGTTACCATTTGACATGTATTGCAGTACTAAAGCTTTGAACTCGGGGTTGGAGCGTGTACTAATTAATGACCTTAATAAGATTCCTATGTCGGATTGTCCGTAAGACCTTGCATTCTGTGTCGAAACTTTTGAAACCACCCAACAATTGTAAATTTAGAACTTTAATAGCAACAATTGTCCCCGTCAAACAACATCCCTTTGAACATGGAACCAAAACCTCCGGCTCTAAGTAAGTTGTTTTCACAAAAGTTGTTTGTTCCTTGGCAAAGCTCTTGATATGATATCATTCTATATTCCAACACATGCAATATATTAAAAGACTTGAAAGTTGTAGTTTACTTTCTCAGTGTCTTCTCAGTATTCAAACCAATGTTAGACATATTATAATTGAAAAGCAATGGCAGGAAGAAAATATTTGAGCAGACTTTGTTTTACCTTTGATCCTTTGGAGCTTGGACAAGGTGGAACTCCAAAAATTAGATACCCACAAAGTTCTCTGTTTCTTAAAAATGATTTAGCTGTGAAGTTTGCAAAAATGCCACTAGATGGTATCTCTCCAGATAGCTTGTTGAAAGACACATTCAAATACTTGAGATATGAAACTAAGAAAGTGCTTCAAGAGCTTTTGGAATTACACCAAACTGATCATTGCAAGAGAGATCTAAGATATCTAATCCTTTCAAGTCTCCAAAAGATTATGCAATTTCTCACTACAAAAATACAAGCTGTTTGACGCGTGTCTACAGTACCCATTACTGTAGACACGCGTCCAATTTGACACGTGTCATGGGAGACACGTGTCAAATTGTACAGCCGTCCAAAATGGACACGCGTAAATAATACACGTGTCCATTTGGACACGTGTATTTCATATGCGTGTCCAAATGGACACGTGTAATAATACACGTGTCCATTTGGACACGTGTCTGAATACACGCGTCCAATTGGACACGTGTATTCCATATGCGTGTCCAAATGGACACGTGTATTATTACACGTGTCAATTTTGGACGCGTGCTTGAATACACGCGTCCAATTGGACACGTGTATTTCATATGCGTGTCCAAATGGACACGTGTAGTAATACACGTGTCAAAAATTTATTAATTCGCCAAATATATATTAAAAAAAAAAATTCTGTGTTGTATTAATTATTTAAAAAAAAAAAATTTAAAAAAAAACTCCTTACATTATTAATCATACAAATCTAATCCAAAAATACAGTGTAAATTACCCTAACCTAATTTACATATTGTACTATATGCTATATGTAAATTTGTTGGTTGGAATTTATACTTTTTAGGTTCCTTATTTATATATATATAGTATACTAATAAGCACGTAAACCCTAACCTAATTTACATATTGTACTATATGCATAATTAAACAAATTTGGTGCTATATATATAATTAAACCAAATAGTTTAAATTAGGGTTTAGTTTTGTACACCATCTACGTTTAGAAACCAAAAAAAAAAAATTTAAACATAACAAAGTTAAAAAACCTATAATTAATACTATATATATAGATATGCATGCATGTAAACGGTTTAGAAACTATATACAGTAACCTTTTTATTTATGGCTATATATAGTAAATGCAATTATTTTTAGAGTTCTGCGCTACATAATGAATTAAATACTTATAGTTTAGTCCCTCATATAGTACATACATTTAGGGTTTATGGCTATATATAGTATATACCCTTAGGGTTAGGGTTTATAGCTATATATAGTATAAATAGTATATACACTTAGGGCTAGGGTTTATACCTATATATAGTATATATACTTAGGATTATGGTTTATCGATATATATAGTATATACACTTAGGGTTTGGGTTTTAGGGTTTATAGGTATATATAATATATACACTTAGGGCTATGTGTTATAATTTTATTGATTTTACGTTTAATGAATAATAATGTCAATATATTTTTCACGTGTCATTATTGTACACTTTTAAATATATATATATATATATATATATATATATTAAATCGTGAGCAGTTCAAAATTAGATTGTTCCGATATATATAATATATACACTTCCGGTGTACAGAATACACGTGTCCAATTTAATACACGTGTCCAATTGGACGCGTGTATGATTTTACGCGTCCAATTGTGAATGTGTTACAATTTGACACGTGTCCCCTAGGACACGTGTCAAACAGTTAATTTTTCAGAAAAAAAAAAACAAAAAATAAAAAGTGTTGTGTTACTTTTTTAAAACAAAAAAATTCAAAGAAAAATACTCCTTATCTTATTAACCATACAAATCAATGAAAATACGGTGTACATAACTTATACACATAACATTTTCTTTGAAAACTATATGCTATATGTAAATTCTATGCTTGGAACTTATAATTTTTAGGCTCATTATTTATATATATATAGTATACTAATAATTACGTAAACCCTAATATATAAAGTATATATGATTAGGGTTAGGGTTTATAGGTATATATAATATATACACTTAGGACTATGGGTTAGGGTTTATATGTATATATAATATATATACTTAAAGCTATGGGTTATAATTTAATTGATTTTACATTTTATGAATAATAATGTCAATATATTTTTCATGTGTTATTATTGTACACTTTTAAATATATATATATTAAATCATGAGCAGTTCAAAATTAGATTGTTCCGATATATATATATATATAGTTATAGTTATAGTTATAGTACATTTACTTAGGGTTTAGTTTTATAGCTATATATATATATATATATATATATATATATATATATTGCTTATATATATATAGTATATACTTTTGGATAGAGGATTAGGGTTAGGGTTTATGACTAGATATAGTACGTACCCTCATGATTATAGTTTATAGCTATATATAGTCTAGCACTTAGGGTTAGAGTTTAATTTTATGGTTAGGTTTTAGTTTTTATTTTTTATGGTTTTAGGTTTTAGTATATATACTTAGTGTTAGAGTTTTAATTTATAGTTTACGTACAGTTTAGTTTTAGGGCTGCATGGGTTGCATGGGTTTGTATTTGTACTTACTTGAATAAATTATATATATATTTATTCATATATTATTTTATATAATATTATAATATAATTTTTTTTTTTTAAAATAAATCTATAGTATATACATATATACTTATATATATATATATAGTATATACTTATATACTTATATATATATATATATATATATATATACTAATAAGCACGTAAACCCTAACCTAATTTACATATTGTACTATATGCATAATTAAACAAATTTGGTGCTATATATATAATTAAACCAAATAGTTTAAATTAGGGTTTAGTTTTGTACACCATCTACATTTAGAAACCAAAAAAAAAAAATTTAAACATAACAAAGTTAAAAACCTATAATTAATACTATATATATAGATATGCATGCATGTAAACGGTTTAGAAACTATATACAGTAACCTTTTTATTTATGGCTATATATAGTAAATGCAATTATTTTTAGAGTTCTGCGCTACATAATGAATTAAATACTTATAGTTTAGTCCATCATATAGTACATACATTTAGGGTTTATGGCTATATATAGTACATACCCTTAGGGTTAGGGTTTATAGCTATATATAGTATAAATAGTATATACACTTAGGGCTAGGGTTTATACCTATATATAGTATATATACTTAGGATTATGGTTTATCGATATATATAGTATATACACTTAGGGTTTGGGTTTTAGGGTTTATAGGTATATATAATATATACACTTAGGGCTATGTGTTATAATTTTATTGATTTTACGTTTAATGAATAATAATGTCAATATATTTTTCACGTGTCATTATTGTACACTTTTAAATATATATATATATTAAATCATGAGCAGTTCAAAATTAGATTGTTCTGATATATATAGTATATACACTTCCGGTGTACAGAATACACGTGTCCAATTTAATACACGTATCCAATTGGACGCGTGTATGATTTTACGCGTCCAATTGTGAATGTGTTACAATTTGACACGTGTCCCCTAGGACACGTGTCAAACAGTTAATTTTTCAGAAAAAAAAAAACAAAAAATAAAAAGTGTTGTGTTACTTTTTTAAAACAAAAAAAATTCAAAGAAAAATACTCCTTATCTTATTAACCGTACAAATCAATGAAAATACGGTGTACATAACTTATACACATAACATTTTCTTTGAAAACTATATGCTATATGTAAATTCTATGCTTGGAACTTATAATTTTTAGGCTCATTATTTATATATATATAGTATACTAATAATTACGTAAACCCTAATATATAAAGTATATATGATTAGGGTTAGGGTTTATAGGTATATATAATATATACACTTAGGACTATGGGTTAGGGTTTATATGTATATATAATATATATACTTAAAGCTATGGGTTATAATTTAATTGATTTTACATTTTATGAATAATAATGTCAATATATTTTTCATGTGTTATTATTGTACACTTTTAAATATATATATATTAAATCATGAGCAGTTCAAAATTAGATTGTTTCGATATATATATATAGTTATAGTTATAGTTATAGTACATTTACTTAGGGTTTAGTTTTATAGCTATATATATATATATATATATATATATATATATATATATATATATATATATATATATATATATATAGTATATACTTTTGGATAGAGGATTAGGGCTAGGGTTTATGACTAGATATAGTACGTACCCTCATGATTATAGTTTATAGCTATATATAGTCTAGCACTTAGGGTTAGAGTTTAATTTTATGGTTAGGTTTTAGTTTTTATTTTTTATGGTTTTAGGTTTTAGTATATATACTTAGTGTTAGAGTTTTAATTTATAGTTTACGTACAGTTTAGTTTTAGGGCTGCATGGGTTGCATGGGTTTGTATTTGTACTTACTTGAATAAATTATATATATATTTATTCATATATTATTTTATATAATATTATAATATAATTTTTTTTAAAAAATAAATCTATAGTATATACATATATACTTATATATATATATATAGTATATACTTATATACTTATATATATATATATATATATATATATATATATATATATATATATATATAGTATATATAGTATATATATATATATATATATATATATATATATATATATATAAATATATACTATATATAGTATATACTTATATATATATATATATATCTAAGTAGTATATACTTTTAGGGTTAGGGGTTAGGGTTTATGACTATATATAGTACGTACCCTTAAGGTTATAGCTATATATAGTCTAGCACTTAGGGTTAGAGTTTAACTTTATGGTTAGGTTTTAGTTTTTATTTTTTATGGTATTAGGTTTTAGTATATACACTTAGGGTTAGAGTTTATTTTTTGGGCCATTAATGGTTTAATATAGTATATAACCGTAAACTATAGTTTTTATTTATGGTTTAATATAGTATATATAGTTAGTATTAGAGTTTAATTTTAGGGTTAGGGTTTAGGTTTAATTTATAGTTTACGGTTTAGTTTTAGCGCTTAGGGGTTTAGTTATCACAGTGGTACATACATTTAGGGCTGCATGGGTTTGTATTTTTTTTTTTTACGTTGTTAAATATATATATATATATATATATATAATTATTATTTTTTAAATTAAATGCAATTTCTACTATGGGGGACGTGTATTTTAGGGTTAGGGTTTTTTGCTATATATAGTACATACACTTAGGGTTATGGTTTTTTGCTATACAAAATACATACACTTATGATTAGGGTTTATATGATGAGTTCTATATATATATATATGGTATACTCATAAATACGTAAGCCCTAACCCTAAATTGACATATTGTACTATATGCATAATTAAACCAACTTTGTGAAGCATATATGTAGACCCAAAAAAAAAATTAAAAAATTTTGCAACATGAGTTTATGTTTTAGTTTTAGGGATTAGGGTTTATCAATGTGTACATGCAGTACATGCAGTGCATAAACTTAGGGTTGCATGGGTTTATATAAAATAGATATAATATATATATATATATAATATATTAAATATATATATAATATATTTTATACATAATTATAATATTTGCATAAATCGGTTTGTGGAGACGTGTATTTATATACACGTCTCCAATTGGGCACGTGTACGCAATTGTTTGGCCAGCTGGTGCGCGGGAGTTCTCCCGCGCGCCACCTGGCCAAACGTTATAACGTATATATATATTATATTATTTAAATTATATATATATTTATATATATAAGAAATGGGTAGCTTCCAGAGGAAGCTACCCATTTCTTCTCTCTCTCTCTCTCTCTCTCTCTCTCTCTCTCTACTGGACGTCTCTCCGGCAGCTTCGCACGGCCGTCGGCACCATTTCCTCCGGCAGCTTCGCACGGCGATCCGGTCAGTGTTTATCTCTCTCTCTCTCTGTTCAGTGGCTGGTTGAACTATATATATATATAGTTATATATATATATATACACATTTGCTAACTTAGTTTTTTCTTTCTCCATAAAATATGCAGGTATATATATATATATATAAGGAGCCCTAAATCCACAAACCGGCAGTGATTTTTTTGAGCCTTAAAATTGTATTTCATTTTTTGTTCAACATTTTCTATTTGTACTAACTTTATATATATTTTGTAATAATTTTTATTTGTTCTTGATTGATAATTGTAATAATTTTTGGACTGTGTTATATTTTTTTATTGCAATGTTGCTGAATTAGTGTAATTTGTAAGCTTATATTTCTGTTTTTTTTTTTTTTTTTTTTTGGGTTTTCATGGACTAGGTATTTCATTTTTGCTATAGTTTGTGTTTTTGTTTTTAACAAAGCTGCATGTATTTTTGTGTTAGTACACATTTGATAATTTGAAATTGTGTAGGCGTTTGTATTTTTGTGTCATTTAGTGTTATATGTATTTTTATTTTTTTGGAAGCCATGATCTTTTTGCCATGTTGTGTTTTTATTGATTTTAATTTTTCCTGTCCTAATTTTTATTTGAGAGGTTATATATATAGATATTTTTGAATGTGTTATTATGAATTACAATGTTTTTTTGTTAGTCAAACAAAATCAAACAATGTCCGATATTAGTTTAGCGTTATAAACCAACGATGACACTTTTGAAAATAATAAATGGGAACAAAAAATAAAATGGGTTTGAATAAAAAAAGGAAAAAATTAAAATTGACCGTCTACTTTTTAAGAAATACTTAAACTCCAACCCTAAACTTTATATCTTAAAATCATAACCATAAAACCAACACAATAATAAACCCTTAAATAAACTTTGAATCCTACACGTTCTAAAAAAAAACCCTTATCCTAAACCCCAAACCCTAAATCCTAAACCCTAAAAAAAAAATTCCTACACTTTCAAACCCTAAAAACCCTAAACCCTAAACCCTAACAAACCCTAAACCCTAAAGCCTAAAAAAAAAATCCTACACTTTCTAAAAAAAGAAACCCTAACACTAAAAACAAAAGTCCTATCCTTAAACCCTAAACCCTAAACCCTAAAAAGAAAAATATCCTACACTTTCTAAAAAAAGAAACCCTAACACTAAAAACAAAAATCCTAACCTTAAACCCTAAACCCTAAGAAACTAAAACCCTAAACCCTAAACCCTAATCCTAGATCCTTAAAAAAAAAAAAAAAAAAATTCCTACATTTTCTATAACCAAACCCTAACCTTAAACCATAACGAACCCTAAATCCTAAACCCTAACAAAAAAAAATATCCTACACTTTCTAAAAAAAGAAACCCTAACACTAAAACCCTAAACCCTAAACCCTAAACCCTAAATCATAAACCCGTATAAAAAAAAAATAAAATAAAACCATAACCTATGCCCTAAACCCTTAAGAAAAAGAAAAAAACCAAAATCATACATTTTTTTTTAAAAAAAAAAAACACCTAACCCTAAACCCTAACAAACCCTAACCCTAAACCCTTTAAAAAAAAAAAAATAAATCTTACACTTTCTAAATTTATACCCTAACCCTAACCCTAACCATAAACCCTAACAAACCCTAACCCTAAACCCTAAACCCTTACAAACCCTAACCCTAAACCCTAAACCCTTACAAACCCTAACCCTAAACCCTAAACCCTTACAAACCCTAACCCTAAACCCTTAAGAAAAGGAAAAAAAACAAAACCCTACACTTTTAAAAAAAAAAAAAAAAAACCCTAACCCTAAACCCTAATAAACCCTAAACCCTAAACCCTAAACTCTAACAAACCCTCACAAACCCTAACCCTAAACCCTAAACCCTAAACTCTAACAAACCCTAACCCTAAACCCTCACAAACCCTAACCATAAACCCTAAACCCTAAACCCTAACCCTAAACCCTAAACCCTCACAAACCCTAACTATAAACCCTTTTTATAAAAAAATAAAACTAATTCTTACACTTTCTTAAAAAAAACTAAAACCCTAAACTCTAACCATAAACCCTTTAAAAGGGAAATAAATTCGTACACCCCATGTTGCGTGACATGCTCAACTTTTTTACACGTTTATTTGTTTGACGTATGATTTGTCTTGTCCTCTTAACCCTATACAGAGGAATATGGACAAGTCTTGGATGTCAGCACCTAGGGGTACGACACGGTATAACGACGGGTGTAGGGCGTTTGTGGCATTTGCCGTTAGTAACTGTACGGCCGTCGATGGAAAAATTTACTGCCCATGCAAGTATTGTCGAAATAACCAGCGTCACCCTCCAGATTACGTTCTTGCTCACCTGACTGGAGGTAGGGGGATGAATCCGGGCTACAATTTGTGGAATATGCACGGCGAGACTACGACTGGGTCCGCTATTCCTGGTCAGTGTTCGAGTTATCACAGTGGCACAGATACTGCTGCCTGTAGCACTGAACATGGTGAAGTCACAGAACAGGAGGGTGTCGCCGTGGAACAGGATGATAACATGCACGCCATCTTGCGTGACGCCTTCGGCGTGCACGATGTTCCTGAAGCCGTCAGTACTCTTCCGCAACAAGAACAGGATGATACCTCTTGCGGGGACGCATTGAAGTACCAAGAGCTGTTAAAGACCGCCGAGAAGCCCCTTCACCCTGGTACAAAGCATAGTAAATTGAGTGCTACTGTACACATGTACAATTTGAAGTGCGTTGGAGGTATTAGTAACAAGATTTTTTCAGACATTCTCGAATTTATCAATCAGTTGTTGCCTCCTTGCGATGAGGCATTGCCAGATAACACGTATGAGGCGAAAAAGTTTTTAAGTGGCATGGGTCTGGGGTATGAGAAGATTCCGGTGTGCCGTAATGACTGTATGTTATTCTGGAAAGACAATAAAGAATTAGATTCATGTACCGTATGTGGAGAGTCTAAGTGGAAGGCTGATACACATGTAGATGATGATGGTGAGATCATATCAGCGAGAAAAAAACGCCCGGTGAAGATCTTGAGGTGGTTTCCACTCATCCCACGGTTGCAGAGGTTATTCATGTCTGAGCATACTGCGCCCCATATGAGATGGCATGCAGAAGGCCGCACTAGGGATGGCGTATTGAGGCACCCGGCCGACGGTGAGGCATGGAGATCGTTCGACATTTTACATCCAGATTTTATGGCAGAGAGTAGAAACGTCCGGCTTGGTTTGACAGCAGATGGATTTAATCCATTTGGGAACATGAGCACATCCCACAGCACATGGCCCGTAATGCTTGTGCCGTACAATTTGCCACCTTGGATGTGCATGAAACAGTCGTCCTTCATCCTTTCCTTGGTTATCCCTGGACCGAGCTCACCAGGTATGGATATTGATGTTTACCTTCAGCCATTGATTGATGAGTTGCTAGAACTGTGGAATGTAGGGGTACGAACATTCGATGCTTCAAAGAAGGAAAATTTTATTATGCGATCTCAGTTGATGTGGACGATAAACGACTTGCCAGCGTATGCAGATTTATCTGGTTGGCCTAACAGGGGTGCGAAGGCATGTCCTTGCTGTATGCAATCGACGCGTTCTATACGCTTAAAGAACGGATGCAAATTTTGCTATATGGGGCACAGGAGATACCTGCCGCCTGAACATCTGTGGCGGCTTAACAGGAGGACATTTGATGGTACTGAAGAATTTGACAGCGCACCGATTGTGCCATGCGGATACGAGGTTCTCCAACAGTTGGACGGAGTTGCGTTTGGAGATGAGACCGCGGGTAAGAAGAAGAAACGGAAGAAGCGGAAGAAGGGTGCAGGGAGTTCCGATGTTATATGGAAGAAGAAAAGTATATTTTTCAGATTGCCGTATTGGAAAGACAATTTGCTTCGGCACAATCTTGATGTTATGCACATAGAGAAAAATGTCATGGACAATATACTTGGCACTATTTTGGATATAAAAGGGAAAACGAAGGACAACTTGGCAGCTCGGCTGGACTTGCAGGAAATGGGGTTGAGACCTAAGTTGCATCCGTTCACGGCCGCCAACGGTAAAACGTATATTCCCGCTGCCTGTCACACAATGTCTAGAGAGGACAAAGAAAATTTTCTGAAGGTTCTTCGAAATGTTAGGGTCCCGGACGGATACGCTTCGAACATTTCACGATGTGTTCGGCTCAAGGACCGTACAATTTCCGGCTTGAAGAGCCATGATAGCCACATACTAATGCAACAGCTTCTCCCAATTGCACTGCGTAAGTCATTGCCTGATAAAGTGGTTAGACCTCTTGTGGAGATTTCTGCATTTTTTAGAGGCATATGCTCAACAAAGCTATCACAAGAAGATATGGACCGACTGCAGGGTGACGTCTGTATCACTTTGTGCAAGCTAGAACAGATATTCCCTCCAGGGTTTTTTACCAGCATGGTCCACTTGGTCGTACATCTTGTGCGCGAGTGTAGACTGGGCGGAGAGGTAAAATTCAGCGTAATATGTAAATAAATATTTTTATTTAATTGTAATCCTAATTGACGACAATTAAATTGTCGTGTATGTGTTTAAACCAGGAGTCTGGGGAATTTCAAAAATAATGTGCGCAATAAAGCAGCTCCTGAGGGGTGCATTGCGGAGGGGTACATAGCGACCGAGCTGGTAACGTTCTGTTCAAGGTATCTGAATAACGCACCAACATTCCACAACAGACCTCAGAGGAATCCTGATGGATACAAGGGAGCGGGCACGCGTGTTACCATGAACCGGTTGATAATGCACCAGATTCATCGTTATATTGTGTTCAACTCTGAAGAGTTTCACAATTTGCGGACGTAAGTAGTCCTAACCTTATATTTAGCAGAATTCGAATAAAAGTATTAATAACAATTATTACATAATTGTATACGCTGAATGTAGGATGCACAAAGACGCGCTTAGGCGATCATGCACTAGGGGTCGCATTACGGAGGCTCTTATTGAAGCACAACATCATGAGCAGTTCTGCGAATGGTACCGTGCATATGTAAGGAAATAGTTGTAAATTTGAAATTGGATAAATTTATGCGGGTTCAATATAATTACCCAATGTGATGTTTACTATTTGTAATTAAAACATAGGTCGATGGCCTGGACGATCAACGTAGGGAGGAATTGGGCCACAAGTTGGTTATGCGTTGTAGAGGGCTAAAGGAGACAGCGGTGAAGTACAACAGGTACGTGGTAAATGGAAAATTATTTCGCACGCTTGCTCATGATGTGGGAAGGAGGACTCAGAACAGCGGCGTATGTGTTCCTACCGTTGAAGGCGAAACGTACTACGGGCAGTTAACCGATATATTTGAGGTCGAGTACTATGACAGGACTACGTACGTCCTATTTAAGTGCAATTGGGCAGACCCCACGATGGACAGAGGATTCACAATAGACGAGTATGGCCTAGTGTTTGTCAACTTCAATCACCTCGTCCACAGGGGAGAACTGATTCAGGACGAGCCGTACGTGCTTACATCTCAGGTGGATCAAGTATTCTACGTAGAAGATGGAAGGAACCCAAATTGGGTTTGTGCGGTTAGGACCAAACCGCGCAACGTGTACGACGTTGGACAGGGGGATGGGAGTAATGAGGATGGTACAACCTACCATGAGTGCGTACCGCTCGTACTAGCCACTGATGACCTACCAGATACGAATGATGAATTCGAGTACGACAGGCCCGACATAGATCCGATTGAAGCTCCCGTGATACAATGATTGATGTATTTGTTGTGAGTATAATTAGCTTGAACTCAATACACTTGACTGATATATATATATATATATTGTTTGTACAATTCGCTTGTACTCAATACAAATTTTTATTAATTGCATAAATTTCGTTGTTCTTTAGTATGTTCATTAAAAACATATTAAAAAAACATATTTTAATTAATTTGTCTGCATTTGTTCGCAGGTATTGATGGACCAGAGACCCCCTCATTATGCGTATCGGGCACCTATCCCACCCGTGCCCCCCATGACCACGCCCACTGTTTCGACGGCATTGTATTCTGCAGCGTGGCCACACCACCCAGACGGGGCTTATAGACCATTGTTGCCGGGTACGGTGGCCGTGCCCACGTCAGATCACGGGCAGACCAGCACAGCTGGACCTTGCAGCTCTCCATTGCCGTAGCTGCCGACATTATCTCAGATAGGGTTCACCCAACCGGGTAACGCCTATCGATGGTGGGTGAGAGAGGGGATGGGGTCACAGGGTTATGCGCCGTACTTTCCGTATACGTATAGCGGACCTATGACGTGTAACCCTGATAGTGAGACGCAGGATTGTAGATTTCCACTGTCACAGACCGGGGAGATGCAGATGCCGGCCGTGGGGTTGGGACAGATACCGCCACAGGCGGCGATGCCTGGCCAGATTTTGGGCCGAGACAGATGCCAGCATCGGGGGCGAGTCAGGGCCCGGGGCATGTAGAGAGCCAGATGCCTTTATCTGGTGAGAGCCAGATGCCACTTTCCGGTGAGAGTCAGATGCCAGATGTGGGGGGGGAGCCAGAGTACCCATGAGGAGGACGTTGCGATGTTGGGTACCGATCAGTTGGCCCCCGGTAGTCCCCAGGATATGGATTCAGATGATGATCAGCAGGATCCACAAGCCGGAGGGGTTGGCGAGAAGGTTGCGGGCGACCCAGCGACCCAGCACATACGGATTGAGCAGATTCGGTTGATGGGTAAGTACATATTTAGACATCCTTAAAACTCATATTCTGTTACCAAAATATTTTTTTTTTGGTTTTGAAATAAATAAATATTTGATTACAAATTGTTTATATATATATATATATATATATATATATATATATATATATATATATATATATATATATATATATATATATATATATATATATATATGTTCTTTAATCTTATGATTAAATGTTGAATATTTTTTTCATTAGGGTACAACCCAGACGGGACCATTTATTATGAGGTGATTGACGACCCAGCGAGAAACTGGGTCCTCCCGAGGGGGAAGAAGGTTGTATTGCAGTACAATGCTACTATACAACCTGTAGGACGGGCCTGCAATCGATTTCGGCGGGCTGAGGGCAAGCTGATCAGGAGTGGGTCCTACATACACATGCGGGACGAATGGGCGAAGGTAAATAGGCAGATTAAGCAGGCAATGTGGGACGCGCTGATGGTATGTCTATGAATATAATTTAATTATTTATTTGAATTAAACTTGAGATTAATGTATTTCTTGAAGTTTTTAAACCTATAAAAATGTGTTGAATGTGCAGGAGGAGTTCTATCTACCTGTATCAGTAGACGCGCGCAGGGCACAACAGGAGGCTTTATGTGATATTGGCCGTAAGCACCGCTCGTGGAAGTCGAGGTTCAAAACCAAACTATGTATTAGAGACGGTGACACGCCCGAGAGTATCCGTGCGAGAATGCCGGACAATTTTTTTGGCAACTATGACGCAGAAGATGTAGAGTTCCTGCTGAGAGATTGGTGCCGTGAGCAAAAAATCGTATGTAGGCCAAGAAAATGTTGTGGTTTTTTAATAACAGTTTATTTAATTTTAGTTTTAATTTAAGTGTGTCAATGCTTACATTTTTATTTTCATGTTAAATGCGTAGGCAACCTCTGAACGGATGAAGAGGCTGCGCGAGCAGAATGACCTTCCTCATTGAACGGGATCTAAAAGTTATGCCAGATTTAATCACGAGGAGATATTAAAATATATATGTTTATGTTATATATATTTGTTGATAATTGTTTTTATTTTTCTTTATACTATTTTTATCGCTATCTGTTTGTTATATATGTCAACTGCATGACGACAGACATGTACATCTGGCACGCCCCCCACTCGCGCCGCGTCGTTCGTGAAGACCCACACAAGGAAGGACGGCACTTACGCCAACGAACGTACACGGGTCCTATGCGTATGCTACTGATTTAATTTACTATTATTTTTAAAATTATGTGTGATTTGTCATTATTCAATATATGACTTTTTCATGTTGACGATGTACAGGAGAGGATGACGCAGAGTTTATCCAGTGATCCAGCCGCCACGCAAAGCGTCTCCGCAGACACGGTGCGTTGGGCACCGAACGACGCTTACGAACAGGCGGTTGGGAGGCCTGAGTATGCAGGGAGGGTTCGGCAGGTTGGGCCGAACGTCACACCTGTTTCGGGGGACATGTTTCTCATATAGGCCTCGGTCACAAGGGGGACCATCTCAGGGCACGTCTCGGGATTGGGCCGAACACACTCGGAAGATGGAAGAGATCCAAGCGGAGCTACAGGCTGAGCGAGCGAGGAATGACCTGTTGGAGCAGCGCCTGCGACAGGTTGAGGTCTTCATGTCCTCCATGGGAGCATCAGCACCATGTCTTGGTACGCCTTCACCTGCACACGTAGGTAGTACGTCGTCTGTTAGTAGTGCATCTGCAGGTATGATTTATATTGTGTGTAGGACAAAATTAATTTCAATTTGTTTTAATTACCCCTTTAATTTTGCAAGTAATATTATATACTTTAATTGTCTATATTATTTGCAGGTAATTCGACAACGGTTGGTACGTTGTCGCCTGTTGGACGACGGCTGAGCCAGCATTCCATTGTCGCTACACCTTCGCCCGCTACACCATTCCTTGCGCAGCAATCGCCGGTTGGCGAGAACACGCCTGGGACGGTACCTCCTCATTCGCAGGGACGCCCTTCAGATTTGTAGATATTTTGTGTAATTAATTTTTATGTGTAAATATTTGCTTAGTTAACGAATACGTTATTAACTTATGATTTGTGTAATATTATTTTGTGCTGTTTTTCGGTAAAATCAATATTGCGTTATTTGTGGTCGGAAATAATAAAATTTGAAATAACGAAAAATTATTATACCAAATAATTTTAAATAACCAATACCAAAACTAAATTGAAAAAAAAAAATCCAAATTGGATTTTTTATTTAATTAAATTTTTTATTTAATTATTTAATCGTATTTTTAATTTAATTTAAAAATACAATTAAATAATTCAATTAAAAATTTATTTAAATGAAAAATTCGATTTGGATTTTTTTATAAAAAAAATAACCAATTTGACACGTGTATTGAGATACACGTGTCAAATTTGACACGTGTATCTCAATACACGTGTCAAATTGGTTTGACACGAATATTGAAAATACTCGTGTCAAACGGTTTGACACGTGTATTAAGATACACGTGCCAAACCAATTTGACACGTGTATTGAGATACACGTGTCAAATTTGACACGTGTATCTCAATACACGTGTCAACTTGTGCACTTAATGTCGTGCACATTTGACACGCGTCTTACGCGTGTCAAAGTGCACGTGTCTAAATGTTTGACACGTGTACAGCACTGTACACGTGTCAAACTGCACGTGTCAAAATGCTGTAATTTTTGTAGTGTCTCATTGAAATGAGTTCTTCGACAAGTTAAGATTATTTAGGCTTTCAAAAGCTCCAATGGTGCTTGGAATATTCCCAGTAATTTGGTTCCGAGACAAATCGATGCGTTCAATAGCATCCAAAAATATCCATCAAGGAAATTCGATGATAGGTCCAAAAACAATAGACTCTCAAGGCGGCTCCATAAATTTAATGGTATAGGTGTTTCCAGCCTATTAGAACTCAGGTATAGCATTTGCAGAAGATTGAGGTTTGAAATGCAATTTGGGATGGATCCAAAGATTTTTTTATTTGAGAGAGATAACTTGCCTAAGTTCTTTAATTGACATATGTCTTCTGAAATAAATCCATCAATTTTATTATCCTCAAGATATAATCTTTGAAACCCCTGCAATCCCCTAATTGTGGATGGTATGTTTCCAGTCAAATTGTTATTGCTAAGATCAAATAAGGTCAAGCCTCTTAATTAAGGAACCTATACTCATAAGAATATGACCCTTTATTTGGCTTTTGAATAGAATAATGGAGTGAAGTGAAACAGAAAAGTTATCAATAGAATCCGGAAGAGTAGTTCCAAGGGATTGTCGGCCCGTATTTTGGACTTAAAAAGTCAGATGAACTGTCACTAAACTAAAAAAGAAAGAAGAGAAAGAACTGGGAGTGGCTGGCGCCTACATAACTGGTTGCTTGCTTACCAAGCCATCCTGGCAAGCTGGATGGGTCACTTCACTCCCTTTCCAATACCTTTACATTTATTCCTTACTATTCTACAAATAATAAATATTAGAAAACATATTATTCATGCTCTTCTCATGAGTCTGCTTTCAGTGTAATCGCTTCAAGCTTTTCTAAACTCCCAAAAGCATTTGGAATACTCCCATCAAATTTATTGAATGATTGGAATAAGATTACAAGCTCTCTACAGTAATTCATTTGTGAAGGAAGCTGACCACTAAATTCGTTGAACGAAAGATAAAGCCCTTAAAGATTAGGACAATGGTTGCAGAGATCCATTAGAAGAGTTCTTGAGATGTGATTTTCTGTAAGATCAATTATGGCTAGAAAGGATATGCTAAAGATGAGAAAAGGAAATGGACTAGTGAGGCTGTTGTAATCCAAATGCAACTGCTCTAACGAGGAAATATTGCCAAGGGAAGATGGAATTGCACCCATAAGATGGCTTCTCTATCGACTTATTTGTCGAAGATTCTGACAATTATCCAAAGTTGGAGGGATACTACCTTCCAATAGGTTGGATGACAGCTGGAGTATTCTCAAGCGTTGTAGGCGACTGATTTCATGGAGCAGAGAACCAAAGAAGCTATTATTGCGTAGATTAAGATAAATCAGGAAAGAGAGGTTACCAATATGGGGAGAAATGGCTCCTTCGAGCAACATGTAGGAAAGGTTCAAAGCGGCCACTCTTTGTCTGTGTCGGCTGCATGAGACCTCGATCCAATTGCACAAGCTTGTAGTTGTGGACCCAGTTACCAGCCAAGACAGTTTGGTTTGGACCGGAAGTGATTTTAGATTTGAAGGCAATGAGAGCTGCTTGATCGGTAAAGCTGGTGGGGTGGAAGATTGGGCCAACTGAAGCATGCATGACTGCATGCATTAAGACAAAACCCAAGAGCAAGAGAATGGATGGCCTTTGTATTACCATCATCCTGACTGTGTTCGATCCAAGAGAGCGAGATGGAGAAGGGCTGGAGTTTATAAAAAAGAAAAGGAAGGCCTGGGGATAATATGTAAGGTGTTGAGCGGCTATTATAGCGGAAGTGATTCAAGTGAAGCATTGCATCTTCTATTACTACTCCTTGAATAATTGGTGAATTCCTTAGCCACTACAAAGATTTTTGGGGTAATTACATTTTCCCCCATCAACTACTAGTCATTGTCAACATGTCCATGCCCCCATGAATTGACACTTCGACCAAAAAAGAGCATCAAACTATAAATTTTATATACTTTGGCCCCTTCCGTCAATCTAATTCATGCAAAGACTTAAATGCCCTAACTCAAATTTAAAAATGACCTAAATACCCTCATCTTAAAAAAAAAAAAAAAAAACTAAAGGAAAAATTACTATAAAGGGCATTTTGGTCTTTAAACCAAAATTAACGGTAAAAAATGGCATATTCCATCTAAGTTAACGGGATTCCCTGACGAAAGGGGCCAAAGTATGTAAAGATGGTAGTTTGATGCTTTTTTTTTTTTGTCGAAGTGTCAGTTCATGGGGGCATGTTGACAATGGCTGGTAGTTGATGGGGAAAAAGTAATTACCCCAAGATTTTTTTCTTTTATAAAATATGTGGACTTCATTCATAGACTGAAATAGATAGAGCATAAGCTCTAATTAAACCTGAGCTCGACGTTACAATATCATGGATACCTTAATTTACTCTTGGGGAGGGAGTCCACGTACCCTTTTTTCATTCATAAGGTCGTCTACTTCTTCTACCTTTTAGATCAGATGTGAGAAGGATCCTCCCTTGTTATCCTTTTCCTTATTCAATTAGAAAAAATAAATAAATAAAAAGAATACACGTGAAGAAATTTTCTTCAACCGTATTTGGAGGATTCCTTTCGCTGATTGCATGTAGATTTTATTTACTTTTGCAAGAATCTAGAGGCGTCATGAATCACCATAATCAAATAGATCAATTATGTAATAAGGAATGCTAGAGCTCCTTCTAGTGTCCTTCTGGGTCCTTCTATGCTAACATGACACCCTGTATTTTTAATAAAAACGAGAGAGATAAATCAAGCTATAGTTTTTCTTTATTTAAAACAATGTGTCATGTCAGCATAGAAAGACTCCAAAAAAGACACTAAAAAAAGTTCTAACATTTCTCATTATTTAATAGAGTAGTCAACTTCTCGGCAATGAGTCATTATACCTCTCAAAATTTGCTTCCATATATAACAGATTGCTTTTGTTAAGCTATCCCCTGAGAGGGTAGGTAGGTTTTGTATTTGAGAAGGTGAACTAACGGGGATTTCTCCCACGCTTCTCCAACTACATCTCATCAAACACTAGGAACCCTTCAACATTTCCACTCTATAAATACCAAGCCTTGGACTCAAAACACGAATAGAAAACTTCCCCATATACAGAGAAACAAGTATCAAACAATGGCTTCCTCTACTCATTTTTTCCTCTTGTCTTTGATTATAACATTGTCGTTGTCAAGCCTGGGTATGAGCACGGCAGCTCGTCGCTTTTTGGACACGCCGGCGGCAGCTCCACCCCCGGCATTGACGCTGCCTACAATTCCATCTCTGCCAAAGGCTTCTTCATTGCCCCCTTTGCCGACTCCACCAACTCTGCCAGCCCTGCCTAAAGCCACGTTGCCCCCACTGCCTAGCATGTCGTTGCCAACTTTGCCAACAGTTCCCACGGTGACTCTTCCTCCTCTGCCAGCCACTCCATTGCCCACCATCCCAACTACAATCCCCTCTTTTCCTACCATTCCAACAACAATTCCAACAATTCCTTTCTTCTCCCCACCCCCATCAAACTGAACTACTAGTCCTTAATTGAAAAGCCATAGGACCATTCACTTTCTCCTGCTCCCATTGTTGGAGTGTGTTGGAGTCTGCCTTGGCTCTACATATGTATTTTTTTTATTTTTTTATTTTTTTTCCTGAGCCTACACATATATACATGCTTGCATTTGTTACAGGGTTGTGTGGGGTTTATACTATACATGCTTGTATTTGTTATTCTCATTGTTGTCCTTACAAATATGATTACTTCTTTATTTTAATGATGAGCCTCTGTCTTCCACTGACTACCAACACGCTTTACTTATGCCAGGGGATAAAAAGAGGAAAGAAGACTAGAATATGCTGCCTTAGGCCGCGCCCACCACCCCCCCCCCCCCCCCCCCCCCCCCACACGATTAAAAAAAAAATTGTAAAATTAGTCTTTATGGTTGCACCGTAACAGTCAATTTGCAACAAGCGCTTCATAGGATTTAAAATTTCTCATAATAATCATAAATGGCAAATAACAGTCACGTCCGAACTTTCATTTGAAATTTTGATAGAAATCGTCATGATGTCACATTAGCATCAATAATAATATGACACATGTCCCATATAATACAAGAATATTATATATATTATAAAAAATAAAAAATAAATAAAAAATCTATGGGAATAGTCGGACCTAGGATATATGTATAGTAATTTTTTACACAACTCGCGAACTTAACATAAAATTAAAGGATTAGGGTTTGGTATAATTCACTATATTTTGTTGCTTGCCAGTCATGCTTTGTGGAATCTGGACTTTGTGCGTGGTGGAAACTGGAATCAAACACAAGCATTCCAATCAAATGAGTGACAGCCAAATAGGTGTAGAGATCAATCTTCGCCTCGATCGACCACCAATTTACCTGAGAATAATTAACCCCCTTTACAGGCAAATCGAATAGTAGCGTCTAATCAAAGTAGCTGAGCATGCGGATTTTACACTCATAGTCAGCCACTCAGCGACAAGATACAACCTTAATTACACCCATCAAGATTTGAAATAAGTTCAGAAGGATGTGAGATTAGCTATGGAAATATAATAATTAACGATATTTTTGAATTCATATATATATATATATATATATATATATATATATATATATATATATTAGTTTTATCAAATAACGGTTCCAACGAATCGTGTCATCTGCTTATTTAAATAGGTCGTGTTAAGATGGATCGAAGGGGGTCTAACTCGTTTAACTCAACAAGTTGTGTTAGGTTGATCCTTAACGAGTTAGCGGTCAAGCAAGTTGACTTGAACTCGACAAGTCAACTTAGATTAACAGCCCTAAAACTGTAGAGATCAATCTTCATTCCCTCAAAGATTTTATTTATTTTTAATATTTATATTTATTTTTTATTATATGGGACATCTGTCATATTATTATTTGTGCTGACGAGGCACTCTAACGGTTCCGTCAAAATTTAAAATGAAAGTTTACATTTGGGAGTTATTTGTCTTTTATGCTTACTTTTAAGCCACTTTTAAACCATACGGAAGTTCCTGCAAAATTGATGCAACAATATACATTAATTTTACATTTTTTTCCTTTAAACAATGGGATCGAGCAAAACTTCCATCCCAGGCTCAATGCGAGTCCATCAAAATGAAAATGACAATGAGAATAATTTATGTGGGACATGAAAGAAATGTTGATTGCTTGTAAATAAATGGCGTAATTTACCTGCTGTAATTGATGAAAACACTTTTTATACATGGATGCAAAGAGGAAATTAAGGGTGTTAGATTGTAGAAAGCTTATTCTAGTACACCATGATCTTCACACCTCTCCATTGCGCTCCCAGCCGACAAGGATTATTACAATTAGGCTCAGATAAAATAATTATAGTTGGTCTTTTTTCTCTTTTCCTTTTGAAAGTGATCTTCATATAACACAATTTACACAATATTTACACAACACAATCATAGGGAGTGGGACTCATGTGGTAGGTCCTACTCATATAGGTCCCACCCCATGAGAGTGTATTATGTAAATATCATTTTCCTTTCTCTCTGCCCTTTATTAGGGAGACAAATTCAAACCTATATAAATAAATGTTCAATTCAAGGTTAAGATTTCTGATTCAGTTAGCCTTTTTGTGTTTGTATTTTATAAATAAAATAATCATCACATCAGCTAATCAATTGTTGTAGCCTATATATATATATACATATATATATATATATATATATATATATATGATAACACATTTTACGCACAGTATGTCGATATATAGATAAAGCTAGTTTTGAGTTTTTTTATTTTTAGATTTTTTAAGGGTTTTTTTTTAGCAGGGTCAAGCCGCCGCCCCCCTCCCCAATTTCCTAAAAAGGAAAATTTGTAAGGTGAGAAAAAAAAAATTCTAAAAAATATAAGGTAAAGAACAAAACTTTAGCTTATTGGCCTCTACAAAATAATAATAATAATAAATAAAATAAAATTAAAAAAAAAAAAAAAAAAAAAAAAAAAAAAAAAGCCACTAACCCTTATCTTTAAGGATTTCTGGCTCTGTCCCTGTTTTTAAGGGTTTTTAAAAATTAGGGGTTTTACATGATTTTTCAGTTTAGTTGAAAAGTATATACGCTGGAAGCATATTAGTGCTTTTAGACATATAGGAACTGGAAGAAAAAAAAAGAAGAAGTTATTTTATGCTAAATTATAGGTTTAATTTGAGGATCTATATATATATATATATATATAGATTTTAAGATGAATAAAATGTAGACGTAGATGCATCTAAACTTTTAAAATTATATTTTTGCACTCAATTATTCAGTTGAGTCGATTTCTTTTTTTTCTTTTCTTTTTTTTTTTTTAATTTTTTTATAGGTAAACTTCACTTTTCATTCTCGATCTTTTATCACTTTTGCAGTCATATTCTTAAATAGTTAAACTTTAAAAAGTTTTAATTTAGGGTAACCATCTTTCAAATTTTTATAATGTCAACCACCTTATTCAAATTTAACATTAAATCCCAACGAAAAAAGTAAAATTTCCAAATTATAGGTGATCATTTGTCTTCTGTTTAGGAACTAGCCAGGTGCTCCTGTTGTTCTTTAATCCCATTATAAAACAAAACTCTTAAAGATCTTTTATTTCTAAACTTAGGGTTCGTTTGGGTTTGCGATTTAAAAATAGCGATTTTAAAATGTGCGATTTAAAAAAATGATTTTTAAAAACGCGGTTAAGCGTTTGGCAAAATCGCAGTTTAGCCTTTAAAATAGCATGTTAGCCTTTTAAAATACTGCGTTTTCAAAAAAGCACCACATTGCCTGCGATTTGAATAAGCACTTTTCTGCGTTTTCAAATCGCAATTTTTTAAAAACACAATTTTCAAACGACTCATTGTCTGCGATTTGGTTTAAAATCACATTTTTTCTCTACGAAATGCAGTCCCAAACACACCCTTAAACAGATATTATTTGCTACATTTGTGTCAAAAGAAGTGTAGTCAAATCATCAATTGCTCAATAACGCATTGACATAGCATTAGTTAGCAGTTCTGAACCTCCAATGTGTCCAAGTTGGAAGGTTGCCCACCTTCTCGACCACAAAGGACAAGGATCCTCTCCAGTTCAGTTAAGATCCAATTAGTATAAAAGAAAGGATAAATTTGTCTTTTTATATTTTTCTAGACAAGTTTATCCTTCCACTTAAACGAACTGGTTCCTCTCCGGTTTAGTTGAATCGGAGAGGATCCAAATACAACCACAAATCCTTCGATCTCCAACCATTCCAGCCACAATCCCAACAATTCCTTTTCTCCCTCCACCCCCATCAAATCGAAGAACTAATGGGCCTTGAGATGCCACATTTCCATTCTTATGTCCTTTAGCTTTGTTTGTCATAAAATTTGTGTATAAATTTAAAATATGAGAATAAAAGAAAAATAATAGTGAAAGTAAAAAGAGAGAAAATGATACAAAAAATTATAGGTAGTTCGGTGTTAGACATTTATGTACACTATTACGAATTAGCTCTAAAGGTTACATTGTGCTCAATAACTTAATTGTTTATAGTACATAGGTTCTTATTTATAGTTGAATAAGTTGACTTATACAAGTAAACCTAAATCGAGTTATAAAAAAAACACAAATCACCTTATACTAGAAAATATAAACCAATAATATTATATTTATAATATATTCTGAATATATTCTAACAGCTTGGATGATTCTTTGTGCCCGTCAGAGACAAATGCAAGGGGGGTCGGAATGGGCCAGGCTCCCACATTGGTTTGAATTTTTTTTGTTTTTTTACAAGGCGCTTTCACTGGTGTTTGGGCTGTTGGCCCTAGTCAATTAAAATTGTGGCCCCTCGCCAATAAAATCAAAAGTACTAATTAGCCCAAATCAAACTAATTCTTGATTCCTTATAAAGATATTTGATAAAGATTGTTGAGTTGAAATTTTTTTAGTAGTAGTAATAAGTGATTGATATGATATAAAGTAGAAAGAATTTGTATGAAATAAAAATGGAAAAAAAAATTGTATTGTAGTGATTTTTTTTATTCAAATAATAATAATAAAATTATTCATGTGATATAAAAAGTAAAAAAAACTAATATTTTGAAATTGATTATTTTTTGGAGAAGTAAAAATAAAAAAAGAAAATGGTGTATTATTTAGCAAATACACCGATTGGCAATAGCTGATACTCATTTCTAAAATCCCTCTCCAGATTTTAAACCAATTAGCAAGACCCATTTGAGGGCCACACAACCGCAACGATATTACTAAAATGCTATATATATATTTATGAAGAAAAAAAAGTAATAATAATAATAATTATATAATTGATTTGACTAACGTTACATTGCATCGAATAAGAGAGCTTTATCTTTTTAACTGGTTCGAAAGGCCAATTTGGTGAACATATGAGATCATTAGTTTTTTTAAAAAAATAAAAAATAAAAAAATAAAAAAATAAAAAATAAAAAATAAAAAAAACAACAACAACAACAACAACAACAAAAACTAAGGAACATAAAAAGAGGAGGGGGAATATCTTCCAATACAGGAAGGAAAGCGAGTTGGATATATAAAGGGGAAATGATGGAAATGCAGCCAGAATAAATTCTGGTTGCAACCCAATTTGTCACATAATAGATACAGAAATTTGCACTTCGATTGATTTTACTACCTGTCCAGCTAGTAATTGGCAAGAACATGGAGTGAATAGTGGAAATGGTAGATGCAATTCTCCAATCTTGAGTAATGGCGGGTAGCTGAAGTGCTAAAGTAACTGTGAGTGAATCACCTTCTAAAAAAAAAGTTAGTTAAGCCCAGAAAGGTTGCTAGTTGGATTGCCAAAAATGCTGCAAGGGCCTCGCCATAAATGGGAGAGCAAGGAGAGCTGATGAAAGAGACACATTTAATAATAGAACCACTGGAATCTCTACAAACTGCAACTTGTGCAGAAAATGTATCTTGAATTGCTGTGTCATAGTTGATCTTGAAAGAAAAAGAAGGGGGTGACTTCCATACTTTACAAGAAGGGACCAACTTAGTCTTCCAAGCAGAATGATGTTCCAAAATAGTCTTCTTTATAGTAAATGAAATAATAAGAGCATTCAGAATAAGGCCATCATTATGAGCTTTATTCCTGATAAATCAAAGATAATCACAAGCAACATCAACAGCAAATATTTGAAACAAATGAGTCTCTGCCTGGGGGATACCAATCAATCAGTGTGGATTGAGGATGATAAGCAGCCAATCTGTCATATTTATTATATTTAAAACAGTGGTATCCAACGACCAAGAAGATTGGCGCCAAACCACCCTAGCAATTGGGTAAGTAAAGAAAAGATGTGAAAGAGAGTCAATGGGAAAAGAGCAAAAGGAGCAACTAGTATTTGAAATGGTTGAAGGAAACGAGTGAGAGATCCTGTCTTTTGTGGGGATGATATTCCACACCATTTCCAAAGGAAAAGTTTTAAATGATGGTTAAGGTTCAGCTTCCAAAGGGCTTTCCAGGAAGCTTTGGTCAAGGGGGAGGGATATGGAGAAGAAAATGAGCTTATGAGATGATGATCAGTTTTTGTAGAGAAACTACCAAATGCAGAAGGAGTCCAGATAAGAGGATGAGAGGGGTTGGGACTAATACTGATTTTAAGAATCTCATATACAGAGGTGGGGTCAAACAGGAAGTGCAAGAGGTTAAGCTTACAAGATTGTGTAGAAGAGTGAATGAGATCAGCTAAAACCAATGAGTGAGTGGATGGAACAGAGGCAAGCCTAGGGATAGGGACAAAATTGGGAATGGTGGGGATCCAAGGGGAAGACCAGATAGGGAGCTTCAACTGAGTATGTGGAATGAAGCATGCTCCAGCAGATAGGATGAATATAGAAGCCCTAATACCATTCCAAATCCAAGATCTTGCTTTAAGAGAAGATGACAGAAAATTACTATACCTAATGTACTTGGCTTGGAAAAGAGAAACCCATAAATTGTTATGATTTGATAGAAGCTTCCAACCAAGCTTGGAAATAAGAGATTCACATCCTTCATGAGCCGAAAACCAAGGCCTCCCTAATCTTTAGGAGTACACATAGATTTCCAAGATTTGAGAGATAAGTTATGAGCTTTATCCTTTGAGAAACCCCACCAAAAGTTTTTGAAAGCCCTATCCATCTGATGATAGAGACCATCTGGGAGCAGAAAAGAACTCATAGCTTAGGATGGAATAGCAGAAACCACCACCTTAATCAAAACTGACTTACCTACTTGAGATAAAGTTTTAGATCACCAACCTTCAATTTTGCCTTGAATCTTGTCTAAGATATCAGAGAAAGCTGCAATTTTGGATTTACCAAACAGAATGGGAAGACCAAGGTGCTTTGCTATAGCTGGAGTAATGGCATTGGGAAGCATAGTCTGGATAGATGTAATGGTGGGGGAAGCTGTATTTTTGCTAAACAAAATACTAGATTTATTGATGTTGACTGTTTGTCCAGACCAAGAGCTATATTTATCCAAACAATCATTAATAATGCTAGCTTCCCAGATGTAGCATGGGTAAAAATAACTAGATCATCAACAAAGAGTATGTGGTTTAAAGGAGAGATCGAGCTATCTTAAAACCACGAAGACCATTATGCAACAAACACGAAATGACTTCTGTACCAATAATAAATAGAAAAGGTGATAGGGGATTACCTTGCCTAAGACCCTAAGAGGGTGAAAATAAGCCAAAAGGGCTGCCATTGAGTAATACCGAAAATGAGGAGGTGGAGATGCACAATCGAATCTAGTTAATCCATATAGGGCGAAACCCCAGTTTTTGAAGAATAGCCAGTAGAAAATTCTATTCCATCTTATAAAAGGCTTTTTTATGTCAATGTTGACAGCCATAAGACCTCATCGTCCTTGCTTAGATTTGTGGGAATGAAGCATTTCGTGAGCCAAGATTGAATTGTCTTGTACATGTCGATTAGGTACAAAAGCAGTCTTAAAAGGAGAAATAATATTGTTGAGAAGAGGCTTTAGCCTATTAGTAAGTAACTTGGAGATGATCTTGTATGTAATGTTACAGAGTCTAATAGGCTGATAGTGATGGACAGAAGAAGCTCCAAGTTTCTTGGGAATCAAAGCAATAAAATTGTGGTTCTGCTCTTTGAGTAGGTGATTATTCCTAAAAAAAATTCAGATAGCTTTGACGACAGTAAGTTTAATACAGTGCCAATATTTCATATAGAACATAGCAGTAAATCCATCAGGGCCTAGAGCCCTAGAAGAACCTAGATTGGCAAAAGCATTATAAATTTCAGATTCAGTAGGAATAGCACATAACATTGAATTATCTTCAGCTGAAATAGAACAATGAAAAAGATTAAGGAGCTCATCACTAGGGGAAGGACGAGAGGAGGCAAATAGTTCCTGGAAATGAGAAACAAAACATCCTCCAATAGCAGTCCTATCAATAAGCCAGTCATCATTAATAAGAGTGCTAGTACGAAAGAATCTAGTGTTGAGATCCTTACTAGTAAGCCAAGTTTCTTTAGACTTACTCTTCTAGAGTGATTCTTCTTGGATCAGATATTCATTCAAGAGGGATTTGAGGTGGAACTCAAAGGCTAAATTGGTATCAGAATATGGAGCTTGTTGAGTGATATCAAGGAGGCGAAGAGTGGAATCTAATTTCCTCCTTATATCACCAAAATGATGTTTATTCCAAAATTTAATAGCTTGCTTAGTATTCTTGAGTTTACTAATCAAACAGTAGGCTGGGGAGCCATTAACAAAAATGGACCAAGCCTCATTGATTACAATACCACAAGTGGGATCCCTAGACCAAAATTTTTCAAAACAGAAAGGCTGAGGGAGAGAGGGGGTGATGAGGGTTGTATCTAGAAGGAGGGGATTGTGATCAGAATTATAAGCTGGTAAATGAATGATGGAGAAGGAGGGGAACAGGTGAATCCATTGGTTGGATGCAATACCCCGATCAAGCCTTTCTTTAATCAAACCAAATCATTGTCGATGATTAGACCAAGTATAAGGGTTACCAGAAAAACCCAAATCAATTAGTCCAAAGGAATTCAGGAAAGAGCTAAAACTATTGCTAAAAGTGCAATTAAAAGAACGGCCTCCCAGTTTATCACATTGAGCAGTGATGGCATTAAAATCACCAATACAAAGCCAGGGAATATCATAATCTTTACCAAAAGTAGCTAATTTAGACCAGAAATCAGAACAGTTTTTCTAATAGGGAGGTCCATAAACAAAAGAAATCATCCATTTAGTAAAAAGAGAATCCGAATAGCACCAAGCACAAATAATATCATTAGAAACATAAAAAGTAGTTAATTTTACATTAGATTTCGTTTCAAAAAAAAAAAAATTACATCATATTTCCAGGCAAGCAAAAGACCACCTCTAAAACTAGAGGGAGGGGCTTGAACTATCAAAACGAATCCAAGTTGATGTAATATAGAACCATCAGTATGTAAAGCAATCTTAGTTTCTGACAAAAAGAGAATATCAGGATTAGTCTTCCTGATAATGAGTCAAACCTCTATAATTCCATGATAAGATTTTCATGGGGCAAGAGGAGGAATGGTCGAGCGAGCCGCCTCAGTTGTGTCGTGAGCAGGGGAAAAACCTATAGCTGAGTCACGTTCATCAACTAAATTCAATTGTGTAATTGCGGGGCTTGCGGACGATTTTGAAAGGCTTCCGAGCAGTGATTGAGGAAGCAGCCAAGTGATGGACTACTTTGTGAGAACCAGTAGTTGATGGAACAGCCGAAATAGGAGCTTTACAGGAAAGACCAATAATACCTGCTGATGCTGGGATCCCTGAAGTAATACTAGCAGAAGGAGAGTGTGGAGTAGCCGATTGAAAAACAACACTAAGAAACCTAGTGGTTGAAGTAGCAACTAAAGTATGGGCCTTGCTGGGAAAGCCTAGAGGACATGCCGAATCCAAAGAGACCGAAGCTGAAGATTTTAGACTTGCAAGAGAGGATGCAACCATGTCTATTCGGGCTTGAAGACTGACTTGTGGGCTCAGGAGTGGAGAGATACGTTTCTTCAAGGGGGATTGAAGAATTCAATAGAGTCAGAAAAAGAAACTCGTTTCTTGCCTATTAGTGATGGGGAAGTCACAGGGGAGGGGGGAGGGGGAAAAATCAAAGGCCAGGGGAGGAAATGATGAGCTGTATGGGCGCTTGGGGGGTAGTTTTGGGCTGATATGGGTGAAAGCGAGTTAGATTTGGGCTAGAATTGGAAGCTTTACGGGTGGGTTGATTGGGTTGGATTGTTGGGTGAAGGGCTGTAGGAAATTTATGGGTATGGTCAGTAAAGGGTTTTTATAAAAGCCCATATCTGTTGCAAGTTGGAAAGGCAGAGGTGGGAGATAAAGGATGGTTGGGCTTGGGTGTGGGCGTGGGCGTGGGTTAAATCAGAAATAGAGATGGCGGAGTGGGCTTGGGCTTGGGGAAACTCAGGCAAGCCTTTTGAGTGGATAATTGTAGAGTCCATAGAGGTGTAATGGGTGAACGGTAGAGTTCTGGGTTGGATAAGGTTGAGTCGTTAATGTGATTTAGGTCAGGTACAATAGATATTGGTGCTGCATTTAAAACGACCTTACCTTTGTCAATAGGAGATGATGATGACACCGACCTAGTTTGATTCAAGTTGACCAACGCGGCAGCAAGTGGACCATGGGATGGAATGAAAGGATTTAAAAGAGCCACGTGTAAAGATCGTGGGGGAAGCAAGGCAACTCGAGGAACATCCTTGTCATGCGAAGCTAGCTTGTACAGCAAGCTGACTCTGCGGAACCCAAGGAGCGAGATGCAACTGGGTCAACTCACCTCCATAGTTGAAAGCTGAAGAAAGTTCAAAATGAGAGGGAGCCAATCGAGACGACAGGAGGCCAACTGCAGAACAACCCATTTTAGAAGTTTCCGCTGGGGAAGTCGAAAAGGGACGTGGGCCAGAAAAGATAGTTGCTTAGAGAGAGACCGTATTTATCATGAGGAATGGGCAGAGGCGGAGCAGGGCATCCGTTCTTCTTATGGATTCAGTCCACACAGAATGCAATAACCAGCAAGGCGTTTGTAAAGGAACCGAACCCAGATAAAGTCTATGCCCAGTCGAGGAAGATGAAACCCTAGAACCAGAGGTTTCGAAGTATCTATCTCAACCTTAATTCAAAGATGGTGGCGACAAATAATACTTGGGTTCTCACCATTTTCAACTTCCAACAAAAGACCGAGTGTTATACCAATCTTTATGGCATTGATGGCGGCCATATTTTGGAGAGGTAGACTGCATGTGGACTTGTATCCAAAAAGGACATGCAATTAATTCCACTTCATCGAAAGCTAGTTCAGGAGACCAGGGCTTAAGGATGAGAAGTGACCTATGAACATTCCATGGCCCTTGGTGCAGTATTCGCTCAGCATGGGAGCGTTGAAAGACTTTGATCAAAAACTTAACAGGGGAAAGAGTCTCGATTTCAAGCGGGCTGGCAAACTTCCAAGCTTCTATCAGGGTATCACGAACCCCTTGAGGATGAGGGGGTTTAGCAGACAAAAGCTTACCTATCAAACCAAATGAAGCTTGTAGTGTGTGTTCCAAAGGCAAAGCTTCCAAACGAGCTAAACCGTCCCAGTTGAGCGCTTCGGTTTCAGCAATTAGGGCATGGATATTAATTTGGGAGGTATCCATGGTGTATGAGAAAATGACGACAAAGAGACAGGGAGGGAGAGAAGTTATGTTGTGACGACCTTTTATATATATATATATATATATACACACAAATCATTTATAAAACATAAAACGAGTCATCACACTGGCACGACTACATGTCGCTCAACCAATATAACGTACATGCTCCATATCATGTATCTGATATTCAAAGTAATATCTAACAGCGGAATAATCATGATACAAAAATCATAACGGAAAGCACATCTAAATATAACATGTGATCCATACATAAGAGCTATACACCCATGTCTATGTTTAAGGCTTACAACATATTCTGCAATTACAAAAGAATGGCTATACAAAAATACGTGACACATACGTCACAAGCCATATACAAAAGATAACCAAAAGACAGAGGACTTCGTGGTCCAACACATTACGATCGTCACTGTGAGCTTCAATCGTAATACCCCAAACATAAGGCCAGTAGGTCATCATCTAGCTCAAGAATACCTGCAGTCATAGCATCAGAATCTGTACAGTTGCGAGGATTGCCGCATCTGCACAGGTGAAATTATGAGCCCACCGTCTTAGCATAAATAATTACATTAAGACCTCAAAGGTATACTATTCACTGAGTTTTCGCAAAGAATCAACTTTTCCTTTATAGTCTTGCAAGCACTATAATAGCTACCAATTTTATAAACTTTTGTTTGAAAAACCCCGTAGCTGATATAGCAAACACCGACTAATAGAAAACATTTAAAGCATACTATGTAGCTGCAAACATATATAGAAGTTCCAGTCATCCTACCTTGGAAGCTTCTAAATATCGACTCATCTACAATATATTACTTTGTGGTTTGTGCGCTTAGGTTTACATACACGCGAGAGCATTCACATACACTTAACCCTTAGGCTTAAATAATGGCATTTAGTCTGCTGCACTGAAGCACAAGCATCCCATGCCTAAGAAGTACTAATACACTGTACATTGCTGCTCAAGCCATATCTATACAAAGCACTAGCATCCTTAAGTTAATGAAACACCTACCTCCCAATACATTGAGGCTTAATGCATTTTTGAAGTACTTAAACTAGGCATTTAGCTTAGCTATACAAAGACATTTACATCCTCAGTTATCGGTAACACTACGCTTGAATACATTGAGACTCATTGTGATGTGAACCCGCAGGATGAAATCCCCTTTGAACCCACAAACAAATTGAAATCGACCCAAGAAAGCCAAGAATCAAGTCCAAAGAATCTAGACCCGTTGAAATCTTGTTTCAAGAACCTAGATTTGGTGAGAACGCCACAAAGGGTTTGCCTTTGATAAGTTCTTAGTTCAATCAAGAACAAGTAGAGAAAACTGAAAAAGTTTTCTATGAACAACAAAACTTCATTCACAATCAACTTGTCTAGCATATGCGGCTACAAGTCTTTTTAAAATCTCTCCATAAAACCCTAACCCTACTAAGGCCTACATCAATTAAAAAACATGGGCTAAACATCTTCAAGCCCAAAATATCCTAAACTACACTTCTATAGCTAATAAAAGAAGTCCACTTAATAAAACAAATAGGCCTAAAGGCCTACAACCATAGAAACATCAAAATAGGCCCATATGCCTATACTTAGTGAAATAAAGAGTTTGCAAGAAACCACTAGGCTATGCCGCCCCCATCTGTTGCTTGTATCACATGAATTAAAGTTGGTTCTTCTTCTTTCAAGCCCATCTTGAATGTTGGAGTCTTGCTCGATAAATTTGCAAACTCAGCCCAAGTGGATTGCACCAATCCTTGCATTGCCTCCTTGATCTTCTTCGCCCTTGACTTTGTGATTGGCCCATCTGGAACTTGTAAGGGATCTTTAAGATTCGGCCTACCATGGGGCCCATCACATTGCCTTTGAACATCAGTGTGATCATGCGAGCACTAGAGTGAGACTCCTAGATGCAAGCACGTCTTTGCAGAAGAACAAATAACAACTGCCTACTATACCAAGACATAACATTCCAATCTATGAACAATGTGAACATCTAAGCACATCCAAACTCAATGCTTCTTAAATCATGCAAATAGAAATATACATATCATAAAAATAGCACACACAAACACACCATGATATATGTATGCATATGTCAATTGAATAGAGACATGTATCTCAATAGAATAGGGACCGTATCTCAAGGAACAGGGACTGTATCTCAAGGAACATGGACGGTATCCCAAGTAAACATAGAGTCCGTACCTCAAAGAGAACAGGGACCGTATCCCATATTAACGTCGAGTCTGTAACTCTAGAGAACACGAATCGTTTCCCAAGGTTTGTGCCATTAAGCTCACAATGCATCATGTCCCAATTTTTATAACTCACCATTTTATTAACCCATAAGCATTTACTAAGGGTTAATCACATACAACACAATTCAAATCAAATACCTAAAAGTTAGGGTTTGAGGAAAACTTACCAATAGATCACCAAACTAAAACCCAAGATTTGGATAGCTTCAAGCAAGTTCCAACAACTCAAAGACCTAAAGAACAATGAGGATTAAACTCACATTTTAAGATTTTAATCCAAAACTCTCAAGAACACGAGTTTAGTATTTTACCTCAAAATGATCGGTGAAAACGTAGATCCGAACGCAAGGATCATGTTTCCCAAGATGGATTGAAGATCGAACCGTTGGATCTTCGTGGATCAAGGTTTTTCTATGAAAAACCTTGAGAGAAAATGATAAACTCTTCCCCCATTTCCTTTTTTTTTTTTTTTTTTTTTCCCCTCTCTTGGAGTCTCTATTTGAAAAAAGGCATTATTGCCTCTTTTCTTTTTATGTGAGATGTGCCTCACTTATATGTACGCCCAGTTTTGGGGCGCAGGTGTGGGGCGCAAATGCGCCTCACATATGCTTTTATTTTATTTTCTATTTTCTTTTCCCATTTTATTCTTTAATTTCTTTTTTTCTATTATTTTCATTTCTTAATTTCTTTTGTAACTTCTTTTCTTTGGACCTAAAAATATTCTCTTGTATTTTAAAGACACTAAATTAACTCTAATTAATTACTTACCTAAATTTCGTATTTTAATTACGGCGAAATATCCTGTACATTACATCCTTCCATTCTTAAAAAAATTTCGTCCTCGAAATTTGGACATTAGACCACTAAACGATCATGCAAACATGCAATTTACATGAAACGAAACATAAAATTTCGGTATGAATCCGTGAAACATACCTGGGTTCACTCGAACAAGTGGGGATATTTATCCCGCATCTGCTGCTCAAGCTCCCGTGAAGCTTCCTCAACTCCATGATTTTACCATAAAACTTTCACAAGCAGGATCGTCTTAGTAATTAATTGTTGTTCCTTGCGATCCAAGATTTGCACGGACAACTCTTCATATGTCAGATTAGGCTGAATATCAATAGGCTTGTGATTAGTCTCTTGTGATGGATCGTGAATACACTTCCGCAACTGAGAGATGTGGAAGACGTCATGAACTCCTGCCAAGCTAGGAGGCATTTCAATCTTATATGCCAAAGAGCTTACTTGCTTCAACACCTTGAATGGTCCAACATAACTTGGACTAAGCTTGCCCTTGTTGCCAAAATGGAACACATTCCACATTGGTGACACCTTAAGATACACAAGGTCACCAACTACAAATTTTAACTCCCAACGACGTTTATCTGCATAGCTCTTCTGTCTAGACTGCGCGGTAAGCATACGCTTTCGAATCCCTAGAATCTTTTCCTTCATCACATAGACCAATTCCGACCCCAGCATCTGTCTCTCACCTACCTCATCCCAATACAAAGGCGATCGGCATTTACACCCATACAATGCTTCATACAGTGCCATGCCAATAGTTGCCTAAAAATTGTTATTATAGGCAAACTCAACTAAAGGCAAATGACATATCCAACTCCCCTTGAAATCCAAAATGCATAACCTAAGCATATCTTCGAGAGTTTGAATGGTTCTCTCAGATTGGCCGTCAGTTTGCAGGTAGTAAGTTGTGCTAAACTTTAACTTCGTACCTATAGCACTTTACAGTTTCTCCCAAAACTTCAAAGTGAACCGTGGATCACGATCCGACACAATAGAGATAGGCACTCCATGTAGTCTCACAATTTCCCGCACATACAAATCTACCAACTTTTTCATCGAGTCAGTGATCTTGATGGGAAAGAAATGAGCACTCTTCGTCAATCTGTCCACAATAACCCATATGGCATCATGTCTTTTGGTGCCTTTGGAAAACCAACGACAAAATCCATAGAAATCTGATCCCATTTCCATACCGGCACTTCGAGTGGCTTAAGTAACCCTGCATGCTTCTGATGTTCAGCTTTCACAAGTTGGCATAAATGACATTGTGCAACATACTCAGCAATATCCTTCTTCATGCCGCGCCACCAAAAGTTCTTTTTCATATCTTGATACATCTTGTTGTTGCCTGGGTGAATTGTATACCGTGTTTGGTGAGCTTCATTAAGGATATTTCTCCTTAACTTAGCGTCACTGGGAACAACTGTTCTCCCATTGCTTGTCTTCAAAGTCCCGCCTTCAATGATATAGAACCCATCAGCTTCTCCTTGTCTAGCTCTATCCCTGAGGTCTTGCAACTCAAGATCATCTACTTATGCCATTCTAATCCTGTCAATACTCAAAGGCTCAACCACAAGTGCTACCATAATAAGAGGCCCACCTGTCATCACCTCGTCAATCTATACAATGGGGAGCTGCTAAGATAACACCCCCATAATTTCCCCTGGATCTGTCTCTTCTTCTTGGTACTTCCTACTCAATGCATTAGCTACTACATTAGCTTCAGCAGGATGATAGAACATCTTGCTATCATAGTCCTTCAAAACTTCGAGCCATCTCCTTTGCCTCGTGTTCAAATCTCTCTGTGTGAAAATGTACTTGAGGCTCTGGTGATCCGTATAAATTTCGCACTTCTCACCATAGAGGTGATGCCTCTATATCTTTAATGCATAAACAACTGCTACCAACTCTAAATCATGAGTAGGATAATTCTTTTCATACTCCTTTAGCTATCTTGAAGCATATGCCACAACTTGGCCTTGTTGCATAAGAACACATCCCAAGCCCTTCTTCAATGCATCCGTATAAAACACATACCCAACTGACTCCATGAGCAAAGTCAACACTGGTGTAGTAACCAACTTGCACTTCAACTCATAAAAGCGTCACATTCATCACTCCAAACAAATGGAGCATTCTTCCTTATGAGAGCAGTGAATGGCCCTGACAATGAAGGAAATCACTCAATAAATCTCCTGTAATAGTTTGCTAAGCCCAAAAAGCTACTGATCTCACGTACACTTGTTGGCCTTTCCCATTCCACAACGGCTTGTACTTTTGTTGGATCAACCGCAAGGCCATCCTCGTTTACAACATGGCCTAAGAATGCTACTTCTTCAAGCCAAAACTCGCACTTCTTGAACTTGGCAAATAATTTCTTTTCTCGCAGCTTCTCCAACACTATCTTCAAGTGTTTCTCATGTTCGGCATAATTGGCCAAATAGAACAATATATCATCAATGAATACCACCACAAACGAATCCAAGTATTCATGAAATACCCGATTCATCAGATCCATAAACACGGACGGAGCATTAGTTAACCCGAAAGGCATCACCAAAAATTTCATAATGGCCATACCTTGTTCAAATCGTCATCTTTGGAACATCTTCTTATCTCACTTTCAACTGATGGTACCCCGAAAGAAGGTCTATCTTCGAGAATACCGAAGCTCCCTTGAGTTGATCGAACAAATCATCAATCCTTGGTAAAGGATACTTATTTTTTATAGTAACCATGTTCAACTCGCAATAGTCTATACACATCCGCATAGAACCATCATTCTTTACAAACAACAACAGCGCTCCCCACGGTGACACACTTGGGCAGATAAAGCCTCGATCAAGTAACTCTTGAAGCCGCTCTTTCAATTCTCTTAACTCTGTCAATGCCATACGGTAAGGTTCCCTGTGAATTGGCTAAGTCCCCGACACTAATTCAATGGAGAACTCAACTTCACGATCCGGAGGTAAACCTGTGACTTCAGAGAAAACATCCGTGTAGTGACATACTATCAAAATGTCTCCCAACTTCGCTTGAGTTTTTGGCTTAGCTTGAACATATGCTAAGTAAGCCTGTGCTCCATTGCTGACATTTTTGATAGCTTGAACGGCAAAGAGAAGTGGCAGAGTAGACCCCACTTTAGATCCACAATATGTGAACTCTTCCATACCATGCGGTCAAAAAGTGATTTCCTACCTACGGCAATCCATGTGAGCATCGTACTTCAATAGCCAGTCCATTCCCAGAATGACATCAAAGCCCATCATGCCAAATACCGCTAACTTCGCCGATAAGACTCTCCCTCCGACACAATAGGATAATTGCCCACATACTTCTTACAAGTGACTGCGTCGCCGATAGGAGTAGCCACACATATATTATGTTCTAAGAGTTCAGTGTTCACTCTACACAACTTCACGTATGATGATATGATAAACGAGTGCGTAGCACCAGGATTAAACAATACACAAGCAACTCTACCAAGCAATGGAATTGTACCTGTGACCACATCGGTAGCATTGTCCTCAACTGGGACATTCTCTGGGGTAATAGCATACACCCGGGCTGGAATTGTGGCTGATTGATGTTTGACCTGAGACCCCTATCCTCTGCTTGCACCTGCTTGCGTGCATTCTTTAGCATAGTGGCCTGGATTGCCACACTTGAAGCATACAACAACTCCCATTTTGCAAACCCCTGCATGAGACTTCCCACATGTGTTGCACCTTGGGTTTCCACTACTACCCTGGCTAGGAGGAGTGTTTCTTCCTCCTTGTGACCCAACACTACTGCTAGTGGCTTTCTTCTTAGGCGGTGGTGTGGAGGAAGTTCTCGCAAACCTTGTCCTCTTCCTAGTGATATAGTACGCAGTTGCTGCCTTAATCCCTTTCTTTGTCATGGTGGCCATGTGCATCATCTCTGAGTAGTCTGTCACCCTAACATGGATGATCCTTTCAAGAATTTGCGAAGTCAACCCATCGCGAAATCACTCAGCTTTTAATTCTTCATTAGGTATAAGGTTCGGGGTGTACCTTGATAACCTTTGAAATTTAGCCGAGTACTGCTCAACTGTCGTAGACCCCTGTTTCAGATCTTGAAAATCTCTTGCACATTGCTGCCTCTGGGCATGTGGGAAGAAACGATCGTTAAACTCTCTTTTAAAGCGCTCCCAAGGGATAGGAACACCTTGCCCATACTCTGTAATGAGGTGTATTTTCCTGGACTTCCACCAGTTCTTTGTCTCACCTCTTAGCTTTAGGTTTGCATAGTCCACCTTTTGTGCATATGTACAGGGCAATGTCTCTATCAAATCCTCATAAGAGGTAAGCCAATCACTAGCTGCAATTGGCCCCTCATCCCCATAGAAATTGGGCAAATTATGCCTGCTAAAATGAACAAAGGAACATCCAACCACTTGAGCATGCTCGACTGGCCTAGGTGCAGCGGCCAACAATGCATCCCAAAACAACCTAAGATCAGGCATGTATTGTGGAGGAGGCGGAGGAGGAGGTGGTGGAGGTGGAGGCGTTTCACCGCCACAACCGTGACCTGATTCCACAACCCTCATGCGGCGTACAACTTTAGGTCGTCTAGGTGGCATACTTGTCTGCACAAGGAAATGCCACATAAGCAACACTGTACAAGAAAGACAAGATGCATCACCATATCAATGTAATACACACACAAGAATCCTAAACATTTCCTTATTTGAGTTAAAGCTTTTTAAATTCCTAAGGCTCCTTGTAATCCTATACTCTAAGGCAACTCTTGAATTTCCGCTTTCCGCTTTCCGCTTTTTCCAACCAACTCTAGAGCTAACTGCTCTGATACCATCTGCTGTGACGACCCCCCATTTTTTTTATATATGCAAATCATTTATAAAACATAAAACGAGTCATCACAGTGGCACGACTATATGTCACTCAACCAACATAACGTACACGCTCCATATCATGTACCTGATATTCAAAGTAATATTTAACAACGGAATAATCATGACACAAAAATCATAATGGAAAGCACATCTAAATATAACATGTGGTCCATACAAAAGAGCCATGCACCCATGTCTATCTGTTTAAGGCTTACAACATATACCGCAATCACAAAAGAATGGCTATACAAAAATACGTGACACATACGTCACAAGCCATTTACAAAAGATAACCAAAAGACAGAGGAATTCGTAGTCCAACACATTACGATCGTCACTGTGGGCTTCAATCGTATTACCCTAAAGATAAGGCCAGTGGATCATCATCTAGCTCAAGAGTACCTACAGTCACAGAATCAGAATCTGTACAGTTGCGGGGATTGCCTCATCCGCACAAGTAAAATTATGAGCCTACCATCTTAGCATAAATAATTACATTAAGACTTCAGAGGTATACTATTCACTGAGTTTTCGCAAAGAACCAACTTTTCCTTTATAGTCTTGCCAGCACTATAACAGCTACCAATTTTATAAACTTTTGTTCGAAAAACCCCATAATTGATATAGCAAACACCGACTAATATAAAACATTTAAAGTATATTATGTAGTTGTGAACATATATAGAAGTTCTAGTAATCCTACCTTGGAAGCTTCTACATATCGATCCATCTACAATATACTACTTTGTGGTTTATTTGCTTAGGTTTACATACACGCGAGGGCATTCACATGCACTTAACTCTTAGGCTTAAATAATGGCATTTAGTTTGCTACACCGAAACACAAGCATCCCATGCTTAAGAAGTACTAATACACTGTACATTGCTGCCCAAGGCATATCTATACAGAGCACTAGCATCCTTAAGTTAATGAAACACCTGCCTCCCAATACATTGAGGCTTAATGCATTTTGGAAATACATAAACAAGACATTTAGCTTAGCTATACAAAGACATTTACATCCCCAGTTATCGGTAACACTACGCTTGAATACATTGAGACTCATTGCCTTTGAACGTTAGTGTGATCATGCGAGCACTAGAGTGAGACTCCTAGATGTAAGCACGTCTTTGCTGAAGAACAAATAACAACTGCCTACTATACCAAGACATAACATTCCAATCTCTGAACAATGTGAACATCTAGGCACATCCAAACTCAATACTTCTTAAATCATGCAAATAAAAATATACATATCATAAAAACAGCACACACAAACACACCATAATATATGTATGCATATGCCAATTGAATAGAGACACGTATCTCAATAGAACAGGGATAGTATCTCAAGGAATAGGGACCGTATCCCAAAGAACAGGGACCGTATCCCAAGTTAACATAGAGTCCGTAACTCAAAGAGAACAAGGATCGTATCCCATATTAACGTCGAGTCCGTAACTCCAGAGAATATGGATCGTATCCCAAGGTTTGTGCCATTAAGCACGCAATGCATCAAGTCCCAATTTTTATAACTCACACTAAAAATCCCAATCATTTACAATGCAACCATAGTCTACAAAATTCCCAACCACAGTACACAATCACACAATTCATTCCACACTGCACATACAATATACAATTCTCCAAAATATCATTGATAAGTTCATCATACTCGAAGGTACTCAAATCATCCAAAACAGTTATATTCAACATACAGTTGGTTCGGATTTATAAAACAACATATATACTTTGCAATTCATTAATATCTGAAAATAATAGTTTCTTAGTACCTTAGATTGCATGTACTCCCGGTTCCAACAATCCTAGGCTTGACCCGCAAAGTGCCGCTATAATCACAACACAATGCACCATTTAGCTATTTAACCAACAATTATAGCAATTAGCATTTTGAATCTCTCAAAGGCTATAACACGAAGCTACTCATTAATTAACTAAACCTATACATAAAAATATTCCTAAGTTTACAATTAAAATCTCTAATTTATACTAATTACTATTTTTAGGACCTAATCCCATAAATGTCTATTTATTTATGAAACTCATAGATAATTTGGAATTAATTAACACACTCAATGCAATTAATCCACAAATTTACAACCTAAGTATTAAACACTTAAAAACTCCCAAATTAATTTAACCTATCAAATTAGGGTTTCCAAACCTAAACTCATATTTACCAAAACACTATCCCAATCACCATATTATTAAACCATAAGCATTTACTATGGGTTAATCACATAAAATACAATTAAAATCAAATACCCAAAAGTTAGGATTTGAGGAAAACTCACCAATAGATCACCAAACCAAAGCCCAAGGTTTGGGTAGCTTCAAGCAAGTTTCAACAACTCAAACACTTAAAGAACAATGAGGATTATACTCCAATTTCAAGATTTTTAATCCAAAAATCTCAAGAACACGAGTTTAGTGTTTTACCTCAAAATGATCGATGAAAATGTAGATCCGAGCGCAAGGATCACGTTTCCAAAGACGGATTGAAGATCGGACCGTTGGATCTTCGTGGATCAAAGCTTTTCTATTGAAAACCTTGAGAGAAAATGATAAACTCTTCCCTCATTTCACCTTTTTTTATCTTTTATCTTTTTTTTTTTTCTTTTTTCTCCCGGAGTCCCTGTTTGAAAAGAGGCATTATTGCCTCTTTTCTTTTTATGTGAGATGCGCCTCACTTATAGGGGTGAGCAAATTATCCGATTACCGATTATCGATTATCCGCCGACCGTCACCGAACCGACTTCGACAGCCTACCGATAAAATATTTAATCGGAATTCGGAATAAAATTAAAATTTCGATTTCTTGTCGGTTGGTAATCGGAATAATCGACTGTGTAGTCAGTAACCGACCCGACCCAACTCTAAATGGCGTCGTCCAGCGCTTTAGTTAAACGACGTCGTTTTTCGCTTGTCAAAATGACGTCATTTGCGTATAAATTAAAACGGAGTCATTTTGATTTAGATCAGAAACGACGCCGTTTTGAAAGACATATATATTCATACTTTGTGGAAAGCCTCAAATTCAAAATTTCGAATCACTCAACTCACACTCACTCGACCGGTCGACCCACAGCGCCGTCTCCCACTCTCCCCAAACGGCCAAACCTAGAAACCCTAGGCCTTAGCTCGTTTGGCCATTCGCCAATCGCCCCTCCGGCCTCTGCTCGTTCGGCTGAGTCAGTCTCTGAGTGACTGAGTCTCTCTCACAGAGTCAGTCTTTGAGTCTCTCCCAGAGTGTCCCAGTCAAGTCCGACGAGTCAGTCTCTGAGTCTCTCTCACAGAGTCACAATCCCACTCAGCCACTCTCGTGTAGTCGTGTTCGGTGTTCCGATGGACCCCAGCCCAAACGGGCCAAACCCATAAATGAGAAACCCTAGTCCCTAGCCCGTTCGCCAATCATCCCTTTTCTCAAGGCCCCAAGGTTAGTTTATTTTTTTTGTTAGTTTTTTTCAGTAGTTGTTAATGTTTGGTTGCATTTGTGATTTGGAAATGTTTGGTTTAACAAATCCATTTTTTTTTCACAGTCAAAGACTTTTTTCGGTGGTTGTTTGGATCTGGTGGTGCACTGCTCGACTCTGCTAGACTGCTGCTAAGTGGTAATTTACTATTATACATTTAGATATATATTCTTGAGTTAAAAGTTCACTGCTTTACTTCTCAAATAATTTGGTTGTGTGAAATGTAGGAATATGGTATGCACAGATTGTGTTAATCTGCTTTTGAATTTGTAAGCAACTATAAACAGAATATTGATTCTAAATATTTATTCAGAAAAATAGTGGGTATTTAGTGATTTTTTAATCAATTTAGTTCTCTCTGGTTCTCAACATTATGCATTGGCCGGGCTCAGCACATGCTTGGTTCTATTGTACTATATTACTATTATACATGAATGATAGAATATAGAATATTAGTGAACTTTTAACTTAAGAATACATATCTAAATGTATAATAGTAAATTACCACTTCATTTTCATGTTAATTATGTTAATGATGTTTCTGGTCTAAGTTTTTTTTTTTTGGTCTTTTCAGTGTTTTCACTAAATATAACATGTGCTGCATCTTATGATTCTTATTGCAGTAAATAAAAATAAAGCAAAAAAATCTTGAAAAAATAATCTTGATTCTTGTTGTAGATTTTATATAAGTTTGGGAAACTTTCTTTCTAACATGAATCCACCACTAGCATTATAAATTTATACTAGTTTATGATGCTTATTGTTATTGATCATGCCTTTTCTTTTTCTTTTCTACTTTGATTCTTAAAATCCCAAATCAGTTTAATATTTTGCCATTTTGTAACTTTTGTTGATGTCAAGTGATGCATTTTGTTGTCATTTTTTCAGATGGATGGATCTACACATACTAGTGGTTCTAAAGGTAGTAGTGGTATACCTAAAGCTAAAGGTGGTATTATACCTACTGGTCCTACACCTACACCACCACCTCCACAAGTATGTACACCTACTCATGGACCTCCTGGTCCGATAGGCACACCTACACCACCACCACCAGTAGGTACACCTACATCTTCTACATCAACCACTGCTTCTTGTTATCATTATCCACCATCTTCTATTGATAATTTGATGGGTGGGGTAGATATGGATGAGGATAATGATTCTGATGAGATGGAAACTGATAGGTCTACTGGTTCTATGAAAGGTTGTGGTGGTCGTCCACCACTCCCTAAGAAGAGAAAAACTAGAAAAGTGGCGAAACCATCTATAGTTTGGGAACATTTCACTAAAGATTTAAATAGTCCTGCAGATAATCCTGTGGCACACTGTAACTATTGTGAGGCTCTGTATATGTGTCATGCAAAAAATTATGGGACCTCTAACATGTTGTATCATGTCAAGACTTGCCAAAAGTACAGGAGTTTAAAAGCTAACCAAGATACCTCTCAAACTAAGTTTACTTTTTCATCTGGGCAGACTCAGGTAGTAAGAACCTAATGATTGCCAAGTATTTTGAAAAACTCATTAGGGATACACTCTGTGAGATGATCATTGTTGATGAGATGCCTTTTTCGACTGTGGAGAGGATGGGGTTTAGGAAATTGTTTAGTGTTCTTGAGCCTAGATTTAAGCTTCCTTCCCGGTATACAGTGATGAAAGATTGTGTCAAGATGTTTATGAATCTTAAGAATACAATGAAGGCTGAGTTTTTTATGAGTGGCCAAAGGGTTTGTTTGACCACTGACACATGGACTTCAATTCAGAATATGACTTACATGTGCATCACTGGCCATTTCATTGACCAATCTTGGAAGTATCACAAAAAGATATTGTCATTTCGCCAAGTGTCGGATCACAAAGGGCCAACAATTGCAAGGGAAGTAGAGCAATGTTTGGTAGATTGGAGAATTGGAAGGTTGTTGACAATATCTGTTGACAATGCAAGCGCTAATGATAGCTCAATTGATTTTTTAAAAAAAATAAATAAATTTGGGTAATAATGATGTTCTTTGTCGCCACGAGTTTATTCATGTAAGGTGTTGTGCCCATATTCTCAATCTTATTGTGCATGAGGGTTTGAAGGATATAGATGATTCAATAGTAAAGGTTCGAAATATGGTGAAGTATGTGAAGGGATCCCCTCATAGATTGGCCCAATTCAAGTCTTGTGCGAAAAGAAAACAATTGCATGTAATGCTTCCTTGACCCTTGATGTTCCCACTAGATGGAACTCCACTTATACCATGTTAAAGGTGGCGGTGAAATATGAAAGGGCCTTTGATCTAATGATAGATGAAGATTCAAATTTTGTAACGTATTTGTGTGATGATGGGCCAGGGAAAAAGGGGTTGGGGCTTCCAAATGATGATGATTGGGCTAATGTTCGACACTTTATAAAATTTTTGAAAGTGTTTTATGATGTGACTGTGCATATATCGGCTTCCTTGTACTCAACTACCAACATATATTTCTCTAAACTGCAGAAAGTTTATAATTGTTTGATGGCGTATTGTGGTAGTGATGATGATAAGTTGAGTGCCATGGCTTTCAAAATGAAATTGAAATATGATAAGTATTGGGGAGACTTTGAGAAAATTAATCCATTGTTGTTCATTGCTTCTGTGCTTGATCCTCGTTACAAGATGGAAGTATCGGAGTTTTGGTTCTTGAGTAATATAGGGGAAGCAAAAACAAACCGAATTGTCTCCAAGTTGAAGAATATTTTGGAACAATTATATAGTCACTATGCTATGCATGATGGAGAAAGTGGGCCTAGTGGGGCAAGAATGTCAAATGAAGGTCGGATTTGCTCAACTTCAACCTCATTGGGTGTGGGACTGGGTAGTGGTACTTCTTATGATCCTGACTTGGATAAAGATGCTTTGACGGACTTCCAACATTTCAGGCAAGGAGAAATTTGATGCTAGCTCGGACAGAGATAGAAAAATATTATGTGGAGGGTGTTGAGATAGCAAGTCAAAGCTTTGATACCTTAATGTGGTGGAATGTAAACTCAGCAAAGTATCCAGTTCTTTCCCGGATTGCACGAGATGTCTTAGCTATTCCACTTACCACCGTTGCTTCTAAGTCTGCATTTAGCACTGGAGGTCGCGTCATAGATTTTTTTCAGAGTTCTTTAGCTCCAAAAAACTGTGGAGGCTCTTATATGTACTCAGAATTGGTTGAGATCTACTTGGAGTGAGCATGACGAGCCAGGCAAGGACTTGCTTTTGCCTAGTGTTGAAGATGAAGAGAGCTACAAGCTTGACTTAGGTAATATACTAATATTTGTTATTTAACTTATTTGTTTCAATTGATTGAATTGATTTTTACTAATACTTTAAAAAATGCATTGTGATAGAAATTTTGTCTAATTCCATCACACTTGACGACGAGTAAGGCTCGAGGGATGTACTTTGTCAAGAATGTTTATTTGATAAGTTTTTTGCATCCTATTATGAGGGGTGTAAACCCGGAGCGGGTTCCCGGGTATTGGGTAAAAACCGGGAATCGGCTCCGGGTCCCTGGGTTTTTTGTTTTAAACACCCGGCCCCGGACCTGGGTACCCCGGTTACCCGGATACCCGGATAACCCGGGTATCCGGTCCAGGTGGTATATTTAAAAAAAAAAAAAAAATTAACAAGCTTTTATCAACCCTCACCCTTTCCCAAATCCCTTTCCTAAACCCGAACACCACTCCTTCACTAACAAGCTTTTATCAGCAACTGATGCTGAAGTGATTAATCCAATTGACACTATTTTTTATATATAATTGTAAAGAAAACTCACACAGCCATGATTGAACGTGAAACCTCTCATTCACCATCTCTCTAATCTAAATACCATTAGATTAACAAGAAATTGGAAGCATCTCCTTCCTATCCAATTAACAAATTAAATACAAACTTGAATAATAAATACATCAACTGTGATTTTGTTTTGCTTATGGACAAGGGGGATAAAAATGAAAACAAATTCCCTGACCAACCTCAAGACCTAAGCTTGAAACTTGAAAGCATATAAACAAAGCTTTCAAGCCTGCTGGGTTCTAGTTTCTACTTCGAAAATGCCAAACCTGTAGAGAAACAGAGAAAGATGAAGAAGAATGAAGAACTAAGAACTAAGAACAAAGTCGATTACCTGGTAGGCGACGAGTCGGTGAGTGGCGAAGGAGAAGAGTGAGCCGGCAAAGTGACGAACGCCGAACGAGAAGCCGTGACTCATGAGTCCGTGACCGTGTGACTATGTGAGCGTCAAGCGAGAAGTGAGATTGTGAATTTGTGATTTCAGATTTGTGAGAACGGCGGCTTGCGGGCTTGGGGGAAAACCAAAAAAGGTACGGCAACCAAATGTTTGGAAAAAAGACAAAAAAGGCCCTTCCTATTTAAGTTCCTAAGCCATGTAATGCAAGGGTAAGGGGGTAAATTTATTTTTTTTAATTGCTGAAGCTACCCGGATTCGGGTACCCGGGTATACCCGTGGTTTTTGTAAATAAATACCCGGCTCCGGCTCCGGGGTACCCGGTTTCCCGAAGCCGGGTACCCGGGTTTCCTGGTTTCCCGGAGCCAGTTAATGCCCGGATCCGGTTTCCCGGCCGGTTATACCCAGTCCGGATTTACACCCCTACCTATTACTATCTTACTTGATATTTACTTCTTGTCTTCTTTATAGTTTATATGGTCTTTTATTATTTTTATTTGATCACTAACATTTAACTATGTTTATGTGTTGGTTTTTTTTATTATTATTAATATTGAAGGATGCAAATCATGCAAATTGAAGGTTTATGAATTTCTGATCGAGGTGGCTCATGGAACTTTGGATTTGGGAATGGTTGATACAATGATAATTGATTTTAAGATTTTAAATGATTGACCGATTGTAATCGTTTAATTTTCTTTGCTTTGCTTTTGATTTTGTTTGAGAATAGGTTGAATTGCTTTGCTTTGCTTTCATTTCCTTTTGAATTATGCTTTTGTTTGCTTGCTTTTAAGTTTTATGCTTGCTAGACCTTTAATATATGTATTTTGTTTTTTGTTTTTTTGAATTTTGATATTAGAAAGTAGTTTGGAATGTGTTATCAGGTTATGTAATTATGTTGGGTTTATATTGTGAGTATTAGAAAGTAGTTTGGATTTGGAATGTGTATGTGGTTATCAGGTTATGTAACTTATGTTATGTTGGGTTTATTGTGAGTATTAGAAAGTAGTTTGGAATGTGGTTATGTTGGTATGTTTTGCTATATTCACTTTATTCAGTTTATTGGAAATTTGGAATGTGGACCATGTGGTAGTTTGGTTGTTGGAACTCTTGAATGTTGGTATGTAAGTATGTTGGTTGGATTTATTGGAATATGGTAATTTGGTTACATTTACTAAGAACCCATCAAACATTTTTATTAAAAAAAGAAAAAAAACCAACAAACTAATAAAAGATATAAAGTTAGAAAGTTTTTACAAGTTGGATCCAACGTCCAAAATTCCAAATTGTCCAATTTGAAAATTAGACATGTATAATTATGGGCCAGTTTGGTAATTTAAAAGGCCTAGCCTGTAAAACTAAAAATTTCAAATTTAAAAGCCTAATTTTAAAAAACCAATTGAAAAAGCCCAATTTTGAAAAGCCCAAGCCCAAATTGGGAAAAAGCCCATATGCTACCGATTTACCCGACCAATTTTCGACCGACTTTCCGACTTCCCGATTTATCCGACAATTTCGAAAATTATGTTTGACGAAAAACTGTCGGGTGTTTTTCTGACTTTACCGACAAGGGCGGGTCGGTAATCGGAAATGACATTTCCGACACCAACTTACCCGATACCCACCCCTACTCACTTACATGCAGCGCCCCGTTTTGGGGCGCAGATTCGTTAATTTCTTTTTTTCTATTATTTTCATTTCTTATTTTCTTTTGTAACTTCTTTTCTTTGGACCTAAAAATATTATCTTGTATTTTAAAGATACTAAATTAACTCTAATTAATCACTTACCCAAATTTCGTATTTTAATTACTGCGAAATATCATGAACATTACATTTGTACTAAGGAAGAAAAACAGAGACTCAGAGAGAAAACTAAGCGGGTGTCTTCAAAAACTATGCCTAAAAGAAAGGGTTATGGCTCAAAGAAAATGAGAGATTCTCTCTCTAACTTTTTTAGAGAGCGGAGTTTTTGGCTATATTTGAGATCAATAGTTGATCGGGTAGTAAACCAGTTAAAAATCTAGTGGGGGACAGATTGGAATACACTTTCTTTTTTTTTTTAGCCAAAAAAAAAAGTTATCTTAATAGTTTTTTTAGGAAAAAAAAATTATTTTAATAGTTACGTGGGCTTGGGATTTATGTTTACTAGCCATAGCGTGGGTTTTTTTTTTCATTATATATGAATATATTAACTTATGACGTGCTATTATATATTCGATAGAGTAATACTAGGCAATGACGGAGGGAAGGGGGGCCGGTAGGGGCCATGCCCCCCCCCAATTTCTGGATTTTTTTTTTTTTTTTTCAGTTATTGGTTTTCACTTTTAAACGTGTTGAGACTTTGTGAGGTGAAACACAATTTTCCCTTCAAGCCTTCACCAACTCGACGCTAGCTACGTCACTGTTATAATCTCAAAATTAATCTCAATGTAGCAAATGGGACTCTAGCTCATGCTTAAACAATAAGCAAACTTTTAAGATGGAAAAAAATTTAAGGTAAAAAAAAAATAAAAATTATAAGGGTTTTTTTTTGCCTATTGGCCCCTAACAAGAAATTTTTTTTTGGCTCCTAGGCCCATTCCATTTTATCATCACTTCAACTGGTTTCATCTCATTTGGAACAATAGCTTCATTATCAAAACTTTTTCCTTTAATATTTCACGGGTAGCAATGGAAATGTCTTAGAAGGATAACAATGGAAAGAGCTTTACAAATTTGCAGAGGTTTTGTTCCAAGTAAATTAAAAGGGTTTAATAAAGCAGTGCATTGGAAGAAGACATGTACGTGTTGACTCGAAGAGTCATACGCCTAGCAAATCTCGATTTCCTAAGAAATGCGTGGCAAAGATAATGTAAAATAGGAATTCATTTCAATATAACTAGATGGCATTAGAAAAGTCTAGAAGATATGCGTTTCATTTATTTTGTGTTGCGTTTAGCATAATGTGTTTTGTATAGAATATAGTGTGTTTGGTATAACAGTATGTTAGTGGGCTACTGTTTTAGTTAGAATGGGTTGTTCTAAGAAAATGAGCAAGATAATGTTAGTTTCAAAAGCCATGCCATCCAGGTAAAGCCTTGCAAGAACATCAAGAAGTATACAATTCATCAAGCTGAAATTTCTCAATTTCAGTACAAAAACTGAGAGCTTATTTTTTATTTTTCATTTTCTGAATCTTTGGACAACGGTTTTCTTTACTTTTTTTCCCAAAAACTTTCTTTTCAATTTTGCTTATTGATTTTTAATTTGAAGGGAATAATAAAAATATAAAATTTGGGTTATGTTTAATTTACTTAAAATTTAGCTTTATATACTTTAATCCCTACTTAAAAACAAAAAAAAAAAAATAAAACAAAACAAAACAAAAAAAAAAAAAAAAAAAAATTGGCCGCCTCCCATTAAAATGTCTGGCTCCGTCCCTGATACTAGGTGATACATTTTTAACTTACAAATATTTTATAATGTTGATATAACAATTTCAACCAACCCTTGGATCAATTCTTATTAATTACTTTTAAAATACCTATAGTAACGTGCCTTTACAAATGGGGCCTAAATACCGAGATGGTAATTTCGTTCTTAAATTTAACGATAATCCAAGTCAACACTTTTCTGAATGTGACACTTGTCCTGTATGACTTATTACTTTTATTTAAATTTTTTTATCAAGTAAAAATTAAAAACATTATAAAGAGGTGGCTCGAGCCACCTCTTATGGCCGGCCAGGTAGTGACCGAACTACCCCTAAGGGCCCAAGAGCCACCCCTAAATGGATAAATTGAGATGACCGAAATCACCCCCAAAGGTCTTGAGCGTGGCTCGGCCACTCCCCAATTGGCTAAGGGGTGGTTTTGGTCATCCTTTATGGCTGCTCTGGGAGTGGCAGAACTACTCGCAAAAGGTTATATATATATATATATATATATTGAAGGTTGGTGAAATGGGGGAGGGGGCGTGGTCGAACCACCCCAAAATGGCTTTGGGGTGGTTTCAGCCACCCTATTTTGGCCAAAGTGGGTGGCTAGATTTTTTTTAAAAATGAAATTTATTTTTTTTAAGATGTTTTTTACTTTTTAAATTTTCACATCATATTAGAGCATATGAGACACGTGTCAGTTGTTAATGAGTTTGACATGACATACCGTTAAAAATATTGGACAGAACATAGATGAAAATACCATCTCTGTTTCTAAGCTCAAGACAGTTACTACACCTTATGATACTTTTTGAAACCGAATCGGCTGTAGATATTAGGTCTTAACACATATAGGTCAAAGGCATTTTAACCTATAAAGAATAAAATTCAATGATTAGTGGAACTACCACCAACATCATGGATACTCACCAAATAAAAATGTGATATACAGGGGCAGAGGTACGTGTATAGTTGGAGGGCCATGGTCCCCCCCAAAAAATTTTAAAATCCCTTAATTTTTTTTGTAAAAAAAACTATAACTATATAATCCCCCCCCAAAAAAAAAAATTAAGTTTCAGTAGCTTACTCACAACACGTCACTTTTTAGCCTATACCTGAATTAAAAAAATATATATTAAAAACTCACAAGCACACAACAGTTTTACAAAAAAACAAAAACAAAAAAAGAAACAAAAAAAAGGAGAAGAAGAAGGAGAAGAAAGAAAAGTAGTCTGAAGGTCTGATGGATAGGTAGCAAAACATCTCCAACACGGCATGTCAATCAAAAAACGCACACAACAAGAGTTAAGGGAGCAAAATTTTATTTTCAACCACTCTCAAATTTCTCTCAATCTCACCCTGTCACCCAGGCCCCAGCGGCCACAACTAAGAAAAAAAAATGTTTTTGGTTGTGGTCCTTGTGGACATACCGAGACCATGAAGAACTGAGACGTTTGAGATTCTAAGGAAACACCAAAGATCTGCATCCACCGATGCACCTTCAGCCTTCCAAGCAACACCACCATTACCGTGAGTTCTCTACTCTCATTTCTCTTCTATGTAAACTCTACTATGATTTATGATTTGAAATTTGGAGCTTCTCTAAAAGAAATAGCCCTATGTGAGTCTGTGAGTCTGTGAGTCTATGACTATAATATAAGGAAAAGAAAGTGGGAATGGGTCGAATGGCCGAGTGGGCGTTGAGAGTTGAGAAGAGAAAGACAGTGAAGGAAGACACCATTTTATTTTATTTTATTTCTGTGCTGAGAAGAGATAAGAGAAGGCTGAGAAGCTGTGATGAACGTGTGCGTGAAAGAAGTTGAAAAAGAAAAAGAAAATGATAAGAAAGAAGGATAAGGAATCATAATGAGCGTATGGGTGAGTGAAAGAAATTGAAAAAGAAAAGGATAAGGATAAGAAACAAGTGGTGAGTATAAAATCTCATTAAAAAAAAAAAAAAAAACATAGAAGATTCTGGATCACACTGTAGGAGGCTAGATTTGAGAAAAAAAAAATTAGACTTGGTCAAACTAAAGATTAAAAGAGATGAGAAAAAATATTTGAAGGAAACAAAGTTATTATTTGGCATTTATCAATGGTCATCCAAATTTCTGACTGTCTTAATGATGTTTTCATTGATGTAGTCAAGGGTGGATGTACGTGTATGGTTGGTGCCCCCCCCCCCCCCCCAAAAAAAAAAAAAAAAAAAATTACCCCTTATATTACTACATCAATTTTTTTCCTTAAAAAAAAAAAATTAAGTTTCAGTAGCTTACGCACTACACGTCACGTTTTAGCCTGTACCTGAATCTAAAAAACAAATATTAAAAACTCACAGGCACACAACAGATTTACAAAAAGAAAAAAAGAAAAAGTAGTCTGAATGTCTGATGGATAAGCAACAAATCATTTCCAACACGGCACGTCGATCAAAACACGCACACAACAAGGGTTAAGGGAGCAAAATTTTATTTTCAACCACTCTCAAATTTCTCTCAATCTCACCCTGTCACCCAGGCTCCAGCAGCCACCCCCAAGAAAAAGAAAAAAATAAAAATAAAAAGTTTTTGGCTGTGGTCCTTTTGAACATACTGAGAGTATGAAGAACTGAGAAGTTTGAGATTCTAAGGAAACACCAAGATCAGCATCCACCAATCCACCTTCGGCCTTCCACGCACCACCACCACCACCGTGAGTTCTATACTCTCATTTCTCTTCTATCTAGACTCTAATATGATTTATGATTTGAAATTTGGGGCTTTCTAAAAGAAATAGCCATCTGCGAGTCTGTGACTATAATAGAATGAAAAGAAAGTGGGAATGGACCGAATGGCTGAGTGGGGGTTGAGAGCTGAGAAGAGAAAGGCAGTGAAGGAAGGCACCGTTTTTTTTCTGTGCTGAGAAGAGATAAAAGAAGGCTGAGAAGTCGTGATGAGAGTGTGCGTGAAAGAAGTTGAAAAAGAAAAAGGAAATGATAAGAAAGAAGGATAAGGAATCAGAATGAGCGTGTGGGTGAGCGAAAGAAATTGAAAAAGAAAAAGAAAAAGATAAGAAAGAAAGAAAGATAAGGGTAAGAAATAAGTGGTGAGTATAAATCTCATTTTTTTTTTAAAAAAAAAAAAAAAAAAAAAAAAAAAAAAAAAAAAAAAAAAAATTGGACTTGGTCAAACTAAAGGTTAAAAGAGATGAGAAAAAAAATTTAAGGGAAAAAAGTTCTTATTTGGCATTTATCAATGGTCATCCAAATTTATGACTTTCTTAATGATGTTTTCATTGACATAGTCAGGGGCGGAAGTACGTATATGGTTGGGGGCCGTCCACCCCCCCCCCCCCCCCGAAAAGAAAAAAAATTTCAAAATCCCTTAATTTTTTTTATTTAAACTATAACTATATAATGGCCTCCCTAAAATTAAAAATTTACCCCCTTTACTACTATATCAATTTTTTTCCTTAAAAAAATTAAGTTTCAGTAGCTTACTCACAACACGTCACATTTTAGCATGTACCTGAGTCTAAAAAACAAATATTAAAAACTCACACACACAGAAGATTTACAAAAAGAAAAAAAAAAAAAAAAAAAAAAAAAAAAAAAAAAAAGTAGTCTGAAAGTCTGATGGATAAGCAACAAATCATTTCCAACACGGCATGTTGATCAAAAAACGCGAACAACAAGGGTTAAAGGAGCAAAATTTTATTTTCAACCACTCTCAAATTTCTCTCAATCTCACCCTGTCATCCAGGCCCCAGCAGTCACCCCCAAGAAAAAGGAAAAAAAAAAAAAAAAAAAGGTTTTTGGTTGTGGTCTTTGTGGACATACCGAGAGTGTGAAGAACTGAGAAGTTTGAGATTCTAAGGAAACATCAAGATCTGCATCCACCGATCCACCTTCGACCTTCCACACACCACCACCACCACTGTGAGTTCTCTACACTCATTTCTCTTCTATGTAGACTCTAATATGATTTATGATTTGAAATTTGGGGCTTTTCTAAAAGAAATACCCTCTGTGAGTCTGTGACTATAATAGAACGAAAAGAAAGTGAGAGTGGGCCGAATGGCTAAGTGGGAAGGCACCTTCTTTTCTTTTTTTTTTTTCTGTGTTGAGAAGAGATAAGAGAAGGCTGAGAAGCCGTGATGACCGTGTGCATGAAAGAAGTAGAAAAAGAAAAAGAAAATGATAAGAACGAAGGATAAGGAATCAGAATGAGCATGTGGGTGAGTGAAAGAAATTGAAAAAGATAAAAAAGAAAGAAAGATAAGGATAAGGAACAAGTGGTGAGTATAAAATCTCATTAAAAAAAAATTAAAAAATTAAAAGGTTCTGGATCACTCCGTAGGTGGCCAGATTTGAGAAAAAAAAAAATGGACTTGGTCAAACTAAAGGTTAAAAGAGATGAGAAAAAAATTATAAGGGAAAAAAGTTATAATTTGGCATTTATCAATGGTCATCCAAATTTATGACTTTCTTAATGATGTTTTTATTGGCATAGTCAAGGGCGGAGGTACGTATATTGTGCCCAAAAAATTTCAAAATCGCTTAATTTCTTTTTTCCTTTTTAAACTATAACTATATAATGGGCCCCCCAAAATTAAAAATTTACCCCCTTTACTACTATATCAATTTTTTTCCCTTAAAAAAAAAAAAAAAATCAGTTTCAATAGCTTACTCACAGCACGTCACGTTTTCGCCTGTACCTAAATCTAAAAAACAAATATTAAAAACTCATAGGCATACAACAGATTTACAAAAAAAAAAAAAAAAAAAGAAAAAAAAAAGGAGAAAATAAAAAGAAAAAAAAAAGTAGCATGAATGTTTGATGGATAAGCAACAAATCATCTCCAACACGGCATGTCGATCAGAAAACGCACACAACAAGGGTTAAGGGAGCAAAATTTTATTTTCAACCACTCTCAAATTTTTCTCAATCTTGCCCTGTTACCCAGGCCCCAACGGCCACTCCTAAGAAAAAGTAAAAAAAATAAAAATAAAAAATAAAAAATAAATTGGTTGTGGTCCTTGTGAACATACCGAGAGTGTGAAGAACTAAGAAGTTTGAGATTCTAAGTAAACACCAAGATCTGCATCCACCGATCCACCATCGGCCTTCCACGCACCACCACCACCACTGTGAGTTCTCTACTCCCATTTCTCTTCTATGTAGACTCTAATATGATTTATGATTTGAAATTTGGGGCTTTTCTAAAAGAAATAGCCCTATGTGAGTCTGTGACTATAATATAACGAAAAGAAATTGGAAATGGACCGAATGGTTGAGTGGGGGTTGAGAGCTGAGAAGAGAAAGGCAGTGAAGGAAGGCACCATTTTATTTTATTTTATGTGCTGAGAAGAGATAAGAGAAGGCTGAGAAGCCGTGATGAGCATGTGCGTGAAAGAAGTTGAAAAAGAAAAAGGAAATGATAAGAACGAAGGATAAGGAATCAGAATGAGCGTGTGGGTGAGTTAAAAAAATTGAAAAAGAAAAAAATAAGAAAGAAAGAAAGATGAGGATAAGAAACAAGTGGTGAGTATAAAATCTCAAAAAAAAAAAAAAAAAATGTAGAAGGCTCTGGATCACGCTTTAGGTGGCCAAATTTGAGAAAAAAAAAATGGACTTGGTCAAACTAAAGTTTAAAAGAGATGAGAAAAAAAATTTAAGGGAAAAAAAGTTATTATTTGGCATTTATCAATGGTCATTCAAATTTATGACTTTCTCAATGATGTTTTCATTGACATAGGGTCCGTTTGGGTTTACGATTTCAAAAAGTGCGATTTAAAATCACGATTTTAAAATGTGCGATTTGAAAAAAGTGATTTTAAAAAACGCAGTTAAACGTTTGGCAAAATCCCAGCTTAGCATTTAAAATCGCAAATTAGCCTTTAAAATTCTGCGTTTTCAAAAAAGCATCATCTCACCTACGATTTGAAAAAGCAGATTTTCTGCGTTTTCAAATCGCAATTTTTAAAAACACAGTTCCCAAACGATTTATGTTCTGCGATTTGGTTTAAAATCTCACTTATTGTCTACGAAATCGCAATCCCAAACGCACCCATAGTCAGGATGAGAGGTACGTATATGGTTAGCCCCCCCCCCCCCCCTCTCAAAAAAAAAAATCAAAATCCCTTAATTTATTTATTTTTTTTTTTAAAAAAAAAAAAAAACTATAACTATATAATGGCCTCCCTAAAATTAAAAATTTACCCCCTTTAGTACTATATCAATTTTTTTCCTTTTAAAAAAAAAATTAAGTTTCAACAGCTTACTCACAACCCATCACGTTTTAGCCTGTACCTGAATCTAAAAAACAAATATTAAAAACTCACAGGCACACAACAAATTTACAACAAAAAAAGAAAAAGAAAAAGAAAAAAAGAAAGTAGTTTGAATGTCTGATGAATAGGCAGCAAATCAACTCCAATACTGCATGTCAATCAAAAAAACGCACACAACATGGGTTATGGGAGCAAAATTTTATTTTCAACCACTCTCAAATTTCTGTCAATCCCACCCTATCACCCAGGGCCTAGTGCCCAGCACCAAGAAAAAGAAAAAGAAAAAAAAAAGTTTTTGGTTGTGGTCCTTTTGAACATACCGAGAGCGTGAAGAACTGAGAAGTTTGAGATTCTAAGGAAACCCCAAGATCTGAATCCACCGATCCACCTTCGGCCTTCCACGCACCACCACCACCACCGTGATTTCTCTACTCTCATTTCTTTTCTATGTAGACTCTAATATGATTTATGATTTGTAATTTGGGGCTTTTCTAAAAGAAATAGCCCTATGAAGAGATAAGAGAAGGTTAAGAAGCCGTGATGAGCGTGTGCATGGAAGAAGTTGAAAAAAAAAAAGGAAACTATAAGAACGAAGGATAAGGAATCAGAATGAGCGTGTGGGTAAGTGAAAGAAATTGAAAAAGAAAAAGATAAGAAAGAAAGATAAGGACAAGAAACAAGTGGTGAGTATAAAATATCATTAAAAAAGAAAATAATAATAATAATAAAACACGTAGAAGGTTCTGGATCACGCTGCAGGTGGCCAGATTTGGGGAAAAAAAATTGGACTTGGTCAAACTAAAGAATAAAAGAGATGATTTTTTTTTAAGGGAAAAAAGTTATTATTTGGCATTTATCAATGGTCATCCAAATTTATAACTTTCTTAATGATGTTTTCATTGAAATAGTCATATACTTTATATATGTTCATATTAAAATAAGGAGTAATGAAATTTATTAATGTGGGTGGAAGTAAGGGTGTGCACGAGGCGGGGTAGGGTGGATTTTTCCCCTTTTGCCCCCGCCCTGCACCCCTGCGGGTTGCGAAAATCGCACCCGTAGCCGCAACTGTGTTTACTGAAGCCGCAAGTTTGCGAGGAATGCGGGGCAATTTTTGTGGGTGCAGGTTTTACGGGTTTTGGAGGGAGATCGATCTTAGTCAGAGAGGCAAAGGAGATCTGGGAGATTATAAGTGGTCAGTGGAGGAGAAGAAGGATGAGCGGTTTCGATCTCTTTGGCACGGTGAAAGAAGGACACCAGTAAATGAAGAAGAAGAAGGATATGGGGCAGTTTCATAAATGAAGACAACAAATGAAGAAGAAGAAGGATATGGGGCAGTTTCATAAATGAAGCCAATAAATGAAGAAGAAGAAGAAGGCACGTGGACTTTTGGTTCTAGATCCTTCCAGCCTTCCTATTTTACTTCACACTTTTCTTCTTTTTCTCCTTATAGTTGTATTTTTATTTTTTTATTTTTTTATTTTTTATTTTTTAAGAACTCACGTAAATGAACCAACGCAAGTCGCATGGGTATTTGTTCAAAACAGCTGTAAGCCACTTTCTTCACATGGACGAAGGATTTAGGAATAAATAAATGAAAATGGCTTACAGCATTGGTTCAAAAAGCAAATATCCGTGCGTTTTGATTCCTTTGAACCAACACATGGCTTCCAGTTGTACTCTTGTGTGTTTTGATTTTTTTTTTTTTTTTTTTAGAAAGTGCTTTTTGATATTTTTGAAATTTAAACCAGGTAACCAATGCATGGCTTCTAGCTGTAGGCTATTTTGACCAAAGACTGCCACGTACCCTTCTTTCTAGTTCTAGAGCCTTCCGTGATTGTCTCTACAAGCCCTTCTCTTTTCATTTCTTTGGGTCGTCTTCTTCCTTAGAGTCAGATAACGAAGAGAAGATCAGGAGATAGGCTAAACAAACTCAACGAAGAGTGAAGAGAAGACTAGAGAAGAGAAGAATGAAGAAGACTTTAGAGGATGCGGCGTAGAAAAGAATGAAGAATTTTTTTTTTTTTCCTTTTCTTTTCTTTTTTTTTTTACTTCCTGTGGGGCGAGGAAGGGTGGGGGGGGTTTTAGGGTTTTTGTTGTATAAGAATAAGATGCAGGGCGGTGCGGGGAAGGGCGGGGACCCAAGGATTTTTCATCATGAGACCCGAGACCTATCCCACCCCGCATCGTTTGAGGAAAACTCAAACTTTGACCGCACAAAATAACGTGAAAACCGAAAATCATGGGTCAGATCGAGGCGGTTGGCGTGGGTCGGTGCAAATCCACAGGTATTTGCCCACCCCTAGGTGGAAGGCGTAAAATTGGTTACCGTAGTAATATTTAAATTTATTAGCCTAGTGTGAAAACTAAGCATTTCTTTTTCAACAAGAGTACTAATTAAAATGCAACACTTTGATTTTAGATGGAAAAAACTCTTCCAAATTATATTGGATTTTTTTTAAAAAAAAATTATTCTATTAAATAATAATTGTCTTTAAAATAAGTAATCAATTTAGAAGACAATTTGAAAGATAATTTTTTTTTTTTTTTTTTTTAACTGGGTTCCTTCATTTCTTATTCTAATTCATTATTTGTTTTTATTGGTTTACAGCATTTGGCTAGCACATTATTGTGTTCGATTTGTTTTCAAGAAATTATCAAGATAACGTTGATTCACTGAAAGGTACTCATTTTTCTTAGACTCTATCAATTATGCTTAGTTTATTTTTGCAAGTAGTTTATATTTTTATGTGTTTGTGATGTTGTTAGATTAAGATTTTGAATAGTTACTTTGATTGTCAGATTTTTTTTCTCTAATTTGATGGGTTTAATTTGATTAATTTATTTGTTGCTCTTTCGCTTGTTAATGCTAATAAAAACTAGGGTAAATGTCTAATAAATCTCTGAGTCAGAGCGTCATTTGGATTCGATCCCTCACTGTTTGAAAGTTAGTATTCGGTGCTTAACTTTTTTCGCGAATTTGAAATAGGTTCTTTCGTGATTTTTCCGTCTATTTTCACAACTTCCATTAGTGCCATGTCAACATTTTCAGTACGTCATCTTAAAATATTATTTTTTATTTAATTATTAATTTAAAAACTTAAAATATTATTTTAAAATAAAAATAAAAATAGGGTGTTTGGGGGTAGCTGTTTGGGGTGGCCGCACGCCACCCCCTAGGGCCATCTGGGGTGGCCGTCAGGAAGGATTTGGCCGTGAAATCGAGATGAGCTCAAAAAAATGCAGGAGAACAGTTTCCAAGAAAATTTGTTCGGTCATGACACCGCAACAATCGGAACGCAAGCCTTCCACCACTGGCTCAGTTGCGTTCCTAGCATTTTTTTCTCATCAATTTGTGTTTTTCGTTAATGGGTTTGATAGTTTTGTGGATTTTTATCAACCCACTCGCCAAAGCCCATTTCTCTCTTATCCTCCCTGTAATTCTGGCCATGACTCTTCACTGGAGGCCATGGCATAAATCCTCCTATCCTACTTTGATGTACTCACTTTTTCACCTCAAGGCAGAATTGCTATGGAGCTGCAGAATAATTTCATCTAATTTCATGTTCAAGTTCACAAAACTAAAGCAAATGAACAATTTTATTTAAGGATACAGAACAAGATACAAATATGCCAATCTATACACGGTGATAAATCCTTATATCAGAAAAGGTGTGGACTTGGAAGGGTATACGATTGAGATAGTTTTGTATCTACCAGTCTATACATGGTGATAAATCCTTATATCAGAAAAGGTGTGTTTTTTGTTAATGGGTTTGATAGTTTTGTGGATTTTTATGGTGGGATTTTGGTTAATTTCAGGTCAAGACTGAGATACAGAATCGATTCATGGGAGCATGTAATTGCAAAAGTTCTATTTTTTTCTTGTGATTCCGTCGATATTTGAACCGTCTGATCGATCGACACCTTGGGTACCACCTTTCCTACCCAAATAACACCCACCGGAAAAGAATGAAAAAGATCATCACAAGCTGACAAGGTATTTGGTTCCTATTTCTACCCACCGTTCCTGCCTAAACAACACCCACCGGAAAATAACGAAGAAGATCAACACATGTTGGTACAGTTTCCGGTATGGTGATGTGTTGCCTTATGATTCCCCAAAAAGCTTCGTCCTCCCTGCCTTCCTTGGGATCTACAAAAATAACAAATGACTAGTCGGGAGTGCCGACTACGCCCACTCCGATTACTAAGTCAGTACAAACTTTATGACTCTAATGGAGAACTAGGAATCTCAAAGTTTAGAGAATACGTGTGAAAATACATGATGTAGCAGTCTTATTTATAGGCGTTCAGTTAAAGACTCACTGGAGTTCTTGAAGTATAGTTGGACTATGAGTCTAAGAGCACTAGCAGCAGATTCCCAACCATTTTCCCTATATTTAGGGAACAAAACTACTTTTTACTTCCCTATAAAAAAACACCCCACAATAGATTCCCTTAATTTTCTCTATATCAATTAAATACTCTTTTTTACTCTTATTTTATTATTATTTCTCTTTCTTACTCTCTTTTTTCGGCCAGCTACCGTCTTCCCACAGCCCATTCCTCACCAGCATGTCTCCATTATCTCCGACGACGACCTCTCCTCATCACGTCTCCGTTGACCTCTCCAACGGAATCCTACGACTCATGATCAACAAGGATCCTTCTCTGGGCCCACCCAAGAAGAGCTTCGAGGTCCCCGATGTGATCGTCCCCAACTTCTCCAGCAAGAAGCTCTGGCTCCGGAGGGTTTCAAAGGCGACGACACTGGCTGATTCGGTGACAACAGTGGCGAGAAACGCTCCTTGCGTTTTCCAGTAAACTTTTTTGTCATCTCCTTCCATCGGATTCGGTGATGAAAATCTAGTCCCTCTTCTCAACGAGTTCTATATATATATATATATATTGCTTATTCTTCCTCCCAGCATAAACACAGATCAGAGAGCATGGTTCGGACATGGCCGTGAGGGAGACGAAGTGAAGGAGATGAAGTGATGCGTGAAGGAGAGAGAAAGAGTCAGAGAGCCGGATTTTTTTAATTAAAAAAATTCATTGGGAAGCGACAATGCTACCCAATGTATAGCTTCCCAACCAAAAAATGCAAATTTGGGGTATCTATTGTGGAGTGATTTTTGTGAGTTTTTGTGAAATTTTCCTTATATTTAGGGAAGGGAACCAATATAAGGAGACTGCTGCAAGTGCTCTAAGTCCTGGATTGTGTAAGTTTCAACCTTATCTTCATAGAATTTGAATCGAGTAGAAATGGATAGGACTTCGCCTCTTTTAAATGAGTTCCACGTTGATAGGGATCCGTATCCCATTAATGTTGGGATACGGATCCATTCCGAAAATCTTTGGATTGGAGACTTAACAGAAATCCCACGAATCTTGGATATAGAGTCCTAACGGCCAACAAATACTTGTTGAATTTGTGAAGATAGCTTCACGGCGTTTGTACTGTACATAGACGAATCCTCCGAGGTGGAAATATCCGAAACGTGTTCGTTCCATACAGACTAAGAGATCTCAGTATATTCTGCATCCTGTGGAGTCTTCCTGTCCGAGGTGACTAATCTGTCGAGACATGTAATAGTCCGAGATGCTCAGGCACTGAGTTGATTTCTTTGTATAGGGTTATGACAAACATCTGAGGTGTTACGACCGAGGTGTTCTAACCAAGGTGACCAAGCCGGGTTGGACCAGGTCGGACCTACGGGTTGAACCTTCGACTTGTCTTGGGGCCACGTGGCTTCGGAGCTGATTATTTCCCCAACAACACAAGCTGACAAGGTATTTGGTTCCTATTCACTCTTCGTGACCCCGTCTGGCTTAACCTTGCTTCCAACAACTTCTTTGGTGGGATCCCTCTGGGTTTCAACAACCTGACCAGGTTGAGAACGTTGTTTCTCGAGAACAACCAAGTCACCGGGTCAATTCCACCCACGTTAGACCTTCCCGAGCTCATTTCTGGGAATTCACTCTGTGGGCAGCCCTTTAAAGTTTGTTCCTCTTCCGAAAATGTGACTCTTCCGGTAGAAAGAAGAAGCCTTCCGACTGTGCAATTACGGGCATTGTGATTGGATCCGTAATGGCTTTTCTACTAATCCTGATGATTTTGATGGTAGTGTGCTGGAAGAAGAGTAGCAGCAAGAAGACAAGCGCCCACAAAGTGAATTCTCTCCATGTGCTTCATTGTCGATGTTGATGAATTTAAACTAAAAGAGAATTTAAACTAAACACAAAACCCTACTTTTGTTCTCCTCTTTTTGCCCAATGGGGTGGCTGTTGAACCCCATTTTTTTAAAAATAATATTTTAAGTTTTTAAATTAATAATTAAATAAAAATAATATTATTTTAAGATGATATGGCGAAAATGCTGACGTGGCACTAACGGAGGTTGCGAAAATGGACGGAAAAAAAAACACGGAATGACCTATTTCAAATTCGCGAAAAAGTTAAGCACTGAATACTGACTTTCAAAAAGTAAGGGATCGAATTCAAATGACACTCCGATTCAATAATTTATTAGACATTTACCCTAAAAACTATTAGGCGTCAAAAATTCTAACAAAAATCTTAAATTTTACAAGAGCGCTCACACATACAAAGAGACTATATATATATAGTTCGGTCCATTCGGCCCCCCAACCCAAAATTTTTGGTTCTGCCCTTGGATATAGTCATATACTTTATATATGTTCATATTAAAATAAGGAGCAATGAAATTAATTGATGTGGGAGGAAGGCATAAAATTGGTTAGTGTAGTAATATTTAAATTTATTAGCCTAGTGTGAAAACTAAGAATTTCCTTTTCAACCAAAATACAAATTAAAATGCAATACTTTAATTTTAGATGGAAAAAACTCTTCCAAATTAAATTGGATATTTTTAATTATTCTTTTAAATTAATAATTGTCTTTAAAATAAGTAATCAATTTATAAGACAATTTGAAAGATAAATTTTATTTATTTATTTATTGTGTTCCATCATTTCTTATTCTAATTCATTATTTGTTTTTATTGGTTTATAGCATTTGGCTAACACATTATTGTGTTCGGTTTGTTTTCAAGAAATCCTCAAGATAACGTTGATTCACTGAAAGGTACTCATTTTTCTTAGACCCTATTAATTATGTTTAGTTTATTTTTGCAAGTAGTTTATATTTTTATGTGTTTGTGACACTGTTAGATTAAAATTTTGAATTGTTACTTTGATTATTGGATTTTTTTTCTCTAATTTGATAGATTTAATTTGATTAATTTATTTGTTGCTCTTTTGCTTGTTAATGCTAATAAAAACTATTAAGAATCCAAAATTCTAACAAAAATCTTAAATTTTACAAGTTCGCAAATACAAAGAGACTACATATATATATATATAGTTTGGTTCATTCGGCACCAACCCAAATTTTTTTGACTCCGCCAATGGTTATGTATAAACATTACCCTTTTACCAAAGACGTTTTAATGGAATTACTTTATTCTTTCTTTTCTTTTATTTTTTTTATTTTTTTTCTTTGGGGTTCCAAGAACTCAAAAGATGAGATTTGAGAGTCATGAGACCAAATCCAGAATTCTGTCTTGAGTAGTAAAGAATCGGTGAGGTGTGGTTTAAAAGAGAGAGAGAAGAGAGCATAGGACTGGACAGCAGTGTTTGAGATGTCGGATCCGTACGAGAGAGTGAAAGGAGGGAGGCTGACCTTCAAAGGTGGAAGCCTCGCGAGCCGCAGCAAATCCATCGACAAGAAGAAGCACAAGAAGAAGAACAAGAATCACAACCCGAAGAACGATGAATCCGAGCCTTCGTTTCCCTTAGACGTGGAGGCGGAGATTCAGGATGCTGATGCGGGGGATGAATCTGGAAACGCGGAAGGAGCACAAGTAGTTTACACGATCGACGCGGCCAAGCGTATGAAGTACGAGCAGATCTTCCCCGTGGAGACAAAGAAGTTCGGTTACGATCCCAAGTCCGTTTCCAAGTCCGTCGAGGAAGCTCTCGACGACCGCGTCAAGAAGAAGGCCGATCGTTACTGTAAATAATTTCCATATCAACCATCTTTTTTGTTCAGGTCCGCTTCTTCTTCTCCTTTATTATTAGTATTAGGGATTGTAGTTGGCCAAACAATCTTCATGCGTTATGGTTATTACATGTGCAAATTATCATCGTAAAATTTTCTCCTTTATAGCATCTTGGTTTATATGATATGAAAATGTTCCATTTAATGTGATTGGTGTGATCACTCAAGCACTTGTATGCAAAATTCATGCTGCTCTTGTTTCATTTGAATATTTTTATGTTCCTTCTTAAGGGGACATTACCCTAGCTCACAATGTCATTGCCTTTTGAAAGAAATCTCTTGATAATTGATTCCAACATTTCTTTCAATTTTCCTAAACTTTTACTTTCTTTTTTTTCTTCTAATCCCTGTCGCCAAATTTTGAAATTTTGTGTTTATATGATCAAGCGCATGCTTGCACTTTGCGCCTAGGCTCCATGAGGCCTTTGTGCTCAGGTGTACCTTGAGCTTTTAATAACATTGGTGTTGATTGGTCAAGTTGGTAATGGTGATGATTAGAGTGGATAACAATCCGGCTGCATTTAATGGGAGAAAATCATGGTATATGATGAGGGTGGTTGTTGGGCTGGAAACTTTAGGGGAGAGGGAAAGGGACTAAGATAGAGAGCCTGTAGATCAAAAATTGGGAGAGAGGAAATTCCTCATAAACATTCCAGACCATCCTTGATGTCTAGATAGATGTTAGGTAGAAACTTTGTGAGATGATGAAAATGTACCACCGATTTACAGAATGAAACTAAAACTTTTGACAATTATGTTTGTCCATAAAAAATTGGAGGCAGTGCTAAATTTTACAGGGGCTATATACGTAAACATACATATATACAAAGAATAATAAACAGCTTTCTAAAGTATTAGGGATTGATAGCATTTTTTTAATAAGTAATAAACTGGTTTTATTAAAAGCGTAAGGCATCCCTCAGTGCACCGGAAGTACACAAGAGAAAACACCTAACTAGAAAGTGAACAACGAACAAGAAAATCGCCAAAACTAAGAGACAAAGGGGTCACAAAAGCCACTGTCCAAAAATACAAAGTATGAAAAAATGAAGCTAAAATATCCTCTAAGGACCTTTCCAAATCCTCAAAACACTTATTATTTATTTCCTTCCAAATACACCAAAGAATGCAGGTCAGCACCATCTTCCAAATCGCAGCACTCCTCGGCCTTCTAGAAATCCACCAACAAGCAAACAAGTCAAAGACTCTCCTAGGCATAATCCAAGACAAACCAAAAGGAGTAAAGAGAGTACTTCACAAAGCGTAAGCCACATCGCAATGAAGAAGAAGGTGATCCACCGATTCCCCATTTCGCTTACACATGCAACATCTATCCACCAAAATAACATACCTCTTCCTGAGGTTATTCAATGTAAGGATCTTACCTAGAACTGCCGACCACCCAAAATAAGCCGCCCGCGTAAGAGCCTGAGTCTGCCACACACTTCCAAGGAAAGTGACTTCCCACAGTGCAAGCCAGAGAGCTAAAGAAAGACCCGACCTTGAACAAGCCTTTTTGGAGGAGACCCACCACAGCTTATTTTCACTACCTCTCCTTACATTGACTGAGTGCAACACCTGGAAAAAAGAAACAAAGACATCAACTTTCCAGTCATGCGCTTCTCTAGAAAAGCTCATGCTCCACTGATTAGAACCACCCAAGAGCACTAGATTATCCGCAACAGAAGCATCCTTAGGGATTGATAGCATTAGGAATTGTTGGGAGTTGTTGGGAGTTGTTTCTACCATTTTACTAATAACAATACTGGTGATGGTAGCCTACTTGTTATTGGAATGATGTATGGACAGGGGAGGTGGTGCTAAAAATTTGTTCTTTGATTTGTTTCTCATATCAATGGATAAGGAGGCACCGAGTGCTTTATATTAACAATGAATGTTAAACTTGATGTTCAATCGTCACATATGGCTTTTATGAGGTCTACGAGCATTCAAAACGTTGGATTAAACAATTATTAAATTGGAGTAATCTGTTTTGGTTAATGGTTCGCTGTCTAGCTTCTTTAATAGTTCTAGAGGACTGAGACAGGGTGATCCTCTTTCTCCCCTCCTGTTTATAGTTGTCATGGAGGCTTTGTGCAGATTGCTTTCTGTTACTGTTGAAAGTGGTCACTTATTAGGCTTTTCCGTGGGTTCTAGGCCTCCCGTGATCAACATCTCCCACTTGTTGTTCGCGAATGACACCTTGGTCTTCTGTGAGGCTAATACTAGCCACCTTTGCTACCTGCGGGTCCTCTTATTATGCTTCGAAGCTGTCTCTGGCTTAAAGGTCAATTTGGCCAAATCCCTCTTGGTCCCTATTGGCAATGTGGACAATGTTGCTAAGTTTGCTACTATCTTGGGTTGTGGGACTTACTCTCTGCCCATGAAGTACCTTGGTATGCCGCTTGGGGCGTGTGACAAAGCTACGTCTATCTAGGATGATATCATAGTTAAGATGGAGCGTCGCTTGGCCAATCGAAAAAATGTTGTATTTGTCCAAGGGCGGCAGGGTTACCCTTATCAAGAGTACCTTTTCCAATCTCCCTATGTACTTCTTGTCTCTCTTTCCCATTCCTGTTCGTGTGGCCAATCGCATTGAGAAGCTCCAAAGAGACTTTCTATGGGGGGGATAGGCAACGAATTTAAATATCACTTGGTTAGATGGGACAAGGTATGCTCTTCGATCTCCGAGGAAGGGCTAGGGATCAGAAATTTGAGGGCTTTCATGGCACTTTGGGTCTGAGAGAGATGCGTGGTGGAGAGTTGCAGTGGATTCTAAATACGGTAGCCTATGGGGCGGGTGGTGTTCTCTCGAGTCGATAGGTGCTTTTGGGGTGGGGGTGGGGGTGTGGAAGTACATCAGAAAATGTTGGGTTTCATTCTCTCGATTCACTAGGTTTGTCGTGGGGGATGGCTCCAAGATCAGCTTTTGGCATGATTTGTGGTGTGGGGACACGGCTCTCAAAGTAGCTTTTCCAACTTTCTTTGGTATTGCTCATGTAAAGGGTGCTGCTGTTGCAGATAATTTGGAGCATTTAGGCGACTCAATCTAGTGGAACGTGAGCTTCACTAGGGAGACTCACAATTGGGAGGTGGATGTCTTTGTTTCTTTCTTCCAAGTGTTGCACTCAATCAAAGTGAGTAGAGATAGTGAAGACAAGTTGTGGTGGGTCTCCTCCAAAAAAGTAGTGTTCAAAGTCAAGTCTTTCTTTTACTCCTTAGCTAGCTTCGGTAGTAGACGCTTTCCCTGGAAAAGTGTTTGGCGCATTCAAGCTCCCTCAAGGGCTGCCTTCTTTGTGTGGACTGCCGCTCTTGGCAAGATTCTCACCCTGGACAACATCAGGAAACGGCATGTTATCATGATAAACAAATGTTATATGTGTAAGAAGACTAGGGAGTCTGTGGATCATCTCCTTCTCTACTGTGATGTGGCTTCTATTTTGTGGAGTTCCCTCTTCAGTCGTTTCGGGATGTCTTGGGTTATGCCCAGACAGGTTATCGACTTGCTTGCGTGTTGGTGGTCATTTGGAAGATCAAGGAGCGATGCGGTTTGGAAAATGACCCTTATTTGCCTCTTTTGGTGTTTATGGAGGAAAGAAACAATAGGAGCTTTGAGGACTTGGAAAGTACCTTGGAAGAGATTCTTTTCTCGTTCTACCATTCCTTGTATTTTTGGACTACGGCTTATATCCACCTTTGTCATTTTCTTTTCCTGACTTTCTCACTCGCTTTTCTCTTTCTAGCTAGGTATTTTTCTTGTATACTCCTAGTGTACTAAAGGGCGCCTAACGCTTTTTTAATAAGATTGGCTTCTTACTTGTAAAAAAAAAATAGAATAATACACATATGTCAAGAACTGGTTGTCTTCAGGATATATTCAAACATCACATGTTTCAATCCCCTTTGCTAAACTTATAATATTTTCAGTCAAATTTATCCAGATTCCTGAATTACTTTTCAGGACCTGAATTTGATCAGATTCTGCTGTCATGTCAAATTTGCTGAATTGTACCCTATCCATGGTTTAGATACATGAGTTGTGTCCAAGGTCATGACTAACTATTGTTAATTAAAGGTCAAATCATGTACCTTGCTGAAATTTTATGAGTTTGTATTATATATTGGATTCTTCTAAATATCATTAGTAGTTAAGTATATGCTTCAAATATATGATTCATCTAAGAATATATGAGAGGATTTTTTATTTTTATTTTTTTATAAGTAATTGGCCTTAAGTGGAGAGGAAAGGAGAGGTTCAAACTAGGGATCTCAGCTTCATGTGGTGTGGTCCCCAGCCAATTGAGCTACGCCTTGGAATAGAATATATGAGAGGAAATTAATTGCTTGCGAAGTTCTTGACTAAGCAATGGCATATTTTTAAACTAAAGTATCATTTTATTTTCTTCTGAAGTCCTACACTTTTCAGCAGTTCCACTTTTATAATATGCAGTGGTAAGAAATTTAATTTTCTCTAACTATCAGTTATATAACCTTATGAATTCGAGACTTCCACTTCCAGCTTGGAAATTAAATTATTAATTTCAGTCAATTATAAAAGGTGGATTCCTGCTCTACTGGGTTCTTCTCCTAAAGCCTGATCACTTTCGATGGGAGGCTTTTCTCATCTCTCAGATTGCTTGTTCCTATAGTTGTTTTTCTTCTGTAGAGTCACATGTCCAATCTTAGAAAAGAAAGTTGTTCCTTTCCCGAGTGAAAACGTCTCATTTCAAAAGATGTGCATATGCCCTCCCAGCCTGGCCAGTGGCCAGCCCAGTTACTTTTCTGGCCTTATTGTTTTGGCCCTTTGGTGGCTCTGTTATTGGGTTTTTTTTTTTTATAAGTAAGTAAGTTTATTAAAAAGCATAAGGCGGCCCCTAAGTACACCGGGAGTATACATAGAAGTAGCCAAAACCAGCTCACAAAAGAAAAAAACCCAAAAAAAAAACCCCAAGAGAACCCAAGCCCCAAGCCCACCAAAAACCCCAAAAGGAAAACCTAGAACCCGGATAAGACACCCAAAACAGCCCACAAAAGAAAACTAGAGACAACCCAAAGGCCCCCTTAAGACCACAACCCTACAACTTGAGGCCCTTTCCTTTCCTGTGCCTAGGGGAGTCTGAAGCAACACCATAGTTAACGGAACTTTGCAAATTCAGCAACTCCTTCTTTCCTTTCGATTTGTGGCGCGCTATAATCTTCTCACGCAAAAATTCCTCTTCCATGGCATCTCGAATTGCCAAAGTCTCTTCCTCAAAATCACCATCCATAGCCCAATCCAAGGGCAAATCATCCCAAAAATCATTGATGTCCTCCCAAACCACAACATCCCTGTTATGATCAAATCCGACCGGCCAATTTCGAGATTGGGAGACACCATTTCCTTCTACAGCAGCAGGACAGCCTCTCGAAGGGGAGGAAGGGCCAACCATCCCTACAACATTTTGGCCTTCCGAGGCAAGGCGGGAGAAGCTGGCACCTTCAGGCGATGGTTGGTGAACCCCTTCTTAAGACCCAGCTTCACTGGGGCCTCCGGAGATTCTGCAACCTTCTTAACTGGAGTCTCCCTGTTATTGGGTTTAGCCTGCCCTTAATATTTTCTGCATACAATATCAGAAAGCTGCCTCAAGTTTGCCTTAGAAATTCATTTTTTTTGATAAGTAAGAAGAAAATTTTATTAGAAAAGCGAAAAACGCAATCAAGTATACAGGGGGTATACAAGAGAGACAATTAAGAAGAAGAAGAAGAAAGCAATACAAGGAAATCGTTATAACTAATCTCTAGAGGTGCTAAATACGCAGCCGTCCAGGAGTACAAAGAATGAAGAAAAAAGGAAGTGAGCTCCTCTATGGTTCTTTCTCTGTCCTCAAACTGTCTATCGTTGCGTTCCGTCCACAAGCACCACATAAGACAACAAGGAGCCATCTTCCACACGACCGCACTACGGGACCGTCCCCCCGACCACCAACATGCAAATAAGTCTAACACCCGAGAAGGCATCACCCAATACAGACCGAACCGGCTAAGGATGACATACCAAAGAGCGCGTGCAACCTCGCAATGAAGAAGAAGATGATCCACAGTCTCCCCGGTCATTTTACACATGCAGCATCTATCAATCACAATGACACGCTTCTTCTGGAGGTTGTCCAAGGTGAGGATTTTCCCTAACGCTGCCGTCCAAGCGAAGAAGGCCACTTTCAATGGGGCCTTGGTCCGCCAAATACTTTTCCAGGGGAAAAAAGAAGCTTCTTTGCAGGCAAGAGCCTTATAGAATGATCTAACATCAAAAAGCCCTTTGCGAGAGGGGGTCCACCAAAGCCTGTCCCCCCTATCTTGAGCCACCTTGGATGAATACAGTAAGGAGAAAAAGGAAGCCATAACGTCCACCTCCCAATCGTGAACATCACGGAAAAATCTGACATCCCACTGATAGGTGCCACTTACCACTACCAAATGGTCTTCTACCAAAGAATCCTTGACACAAGCTATATCATATAGAACTGGAAAGGCTTCCTTGAGGGACATCTCTCCACACCAAACATCATCCCAAAAACGAATCCTCGACCCATTGCCCAAGATAAGTCTGGTATATCTACAAAACAAGCTCCACCCCTTCCTAATGTTCTTCCAACTCCCCACACCGTGAGACCCAAGGGGAATTAAGGAACACCAACCAGCCCTAGTAGAGCCATACTTCGCATCCACCACGGATTTCCACAGAGCTTCTCTCTCATAAGCATAACGCCACAACCACTTCCCTAACAGCGCCTTGTTGAAAATTCTCAAGTTTCTAATGCCCAAACCACCTTCAGAAATAGGAAGACAAACCTTGGACCAACTGACCAAGTGGTATTTGAATTCGTCGCCTATGCCCCCCCACAAAAAGTCACGATGCAGCTTCTCAATGCGACTAGCAACACTGGAGGGAATAGGGAATAGAGAGAGAAAATATGTAGGAAGGTTGGAGAGAGTACTCTTTATAAGGGTAACCCTACCCCCCTTCGACAAATACAACCGCTTCCAGCTAGCCAACCGCCTCTCAATCTTCCCAACAACTTCGTCCCAACAAGACTTAGCCTTGAAAGGAGCTCCCAACGGAAGACCAAGATACTTTATAGGAAGAGAGGACACTCCACAACCCAATATGTTAGCCAGACCGTCCATATTATCCACCTCACCCACAGGAACCATCACAGATTTGGCCAGATTAATCTTCAATCCTGACACAGCTTCAAAAGAAATAAGAAGCATACGAAGATAATGGAGTTGATCAGAATTAGCCCCACAAAAGACTAAAGTATCGTCTGCGAACAATAGGTGAGAAATGTTAATAGCTTCGCTGTTGCCAGAACCCACAGAGAACCCTGAAAGGTAGCCCTTTTGAACAGTAGCGAAGAAGAACTTACTAAGAGCCTCCATCACAATAACGAACAATAGAGGTGACAGAGGATCACCCTGTCTAAGGCCACGAGAGCTACTGAAAAAGCCGGTTGGGGAGCCATTCACCAGCACAGAGAATCGCACCGTAGATATACAGTGCGCTATCCAAGAGCACCATCTCTCCCCAAAGCCACATCTTCTCAACATATACAATAAAAAATCCCAGTTAACGTGGTCGTAGGCCTTCTCAACATCCAACTTACAAAGTAACCCTGGTTCGCCGGATTTGATTCGACTATCCAAGCACTCATTGGCAACAAGAACTGAATCAAGAATTTGCCTGCCTTTCACAAAAGCATTTTGAGGGGATGATATAATCTTCTCCACCACCTTTTTAAGTCTATTTGCAAGGACTTTTGCAATGATCTTGTACACACCACTAACAAGACTGATAGGACGAAAGTCCTTAAGATCCACAGCCCCAGACTTCTTCGGAATTAAGGCAATAAAAGTGGCGTTAACACTTTTAACAAACTTGCTTTGAGAATGAAAGTCCCAGAAAACCCTCATAAGATCTGTCTTGATCACATCCCAGCAATCTTGGAAAAACGCAAGAGAAAACCCATCTGGACCAGGTGCCTTATCTCGATTCATGCTTTTCACCACCTCAAAGACCTCCACCTCCTCGAAAGGAAGTTCTAAAGAAGAGGCCTCAGCTGCATCCAAGGTGTCGAAAGCAATATTATCCATTCTAGGTCTCCATGGGAAGGGTTCTGTAAAGAGAGACTCATAGAATTGAGTCACATGTTCTCTGATAACCTGCTGGTCGGATGAAACAGAGCCATTGATGGAGAGCGACTCTATGGAATTAGACCTCCTGTTCGAGTTAGCAATCCGGTGGAAGAATTTAGTACATTTATCACCCTCTTTCAGCCACAGAACCCTAGACTTCTGTCTCCAACTAATCTCTTCCTGCAAGGTAGAGTTCTCCAGATCTCTGATGACCGCACATTTCCTCTCCTTTTCTTCAGAAGATAAACCTTGTTGTTCCTCCAACCTATCAAGAGTACATAACTCTTCCATGTGCAATTTTTTGCGAAACTCCACATTGCCAAACTCCTGTTCATTCCATCTCTTGAGATCAACCTTTAAGGCCTTAAGCTTTTGAGTGAAGATGAAGCTAGGAGAACCCTGGAAGCGATAAGACTCCCACCAAAGCCGAACCCTATCCACAAACCCTTCCGCCTTCAACCACATATTCTCAAACTTGAACGGTCTGGATCCCCATTGAATGCCACTACAATCCAGTAGGATAGGGAAATGATCAGAACACAATCTAGGAAGCCTTTTCTGAATAGACCCTGGAAACTTGACCTCCCAGCCTGGAGAGACAAGAAATCTGTCAATACGAGACCAGGAGGGGTTCACCTGATTATTGGACCACGTGAAAGTCCCTCCAGCGAGAGGAAAGTCCATGAGGCCCTGCTCGAAAATAAAGTCAGAGAACTCCATCATAGCAGCGTTAAGGCGACCTTCCCTAGACCTTTCAGCAGGAAAACGAATGACATTGAAATCACCCCCAATACACCAAGGCATCTCCCACCAAGAAGCAAGGCCAGCCAGCTCGTCCCAGAGCAGTCTTCTGACAGAGTCAAGGTTAGGACCGTATACCCCCGCGAAGGCCCAAGTAAAGTCATCGGCAACGCTCCTAAAAGCACAAGCAACAACAACCTCCCCCACATACACATCCAATTTCTCAACAACCCTTCTATCCCACATGATAAGAATACCACCAGAGGCCCCGCATGAGGGTAAGTAACACCAATCAACGAAGTGACATCCCCAAAGACGCCTCACTAAGCTGTTGGAGATGAACTCCAGTTTGGTTTCTTGCAAGCAAATAATGTCTGCCTTCCATTGTCTAATTAGGTTTTTAACTTTCAACCGCTTGCTACCCTCATTTAAGCCCCTGACATTCCACGATAGAATTTTTGGCTTCATAAAATACCTCCAATCGCCCTCCCTTTACACCTACTCTGAGAGCTCTTCCGCTTCTCGCATCATAATTAATAGAACAGGATAATCTATTAAGTTCTCTATTGAACTTGTTGCCCGCTTTCAGAGAAGAACCCGTCTCCTTTTTGTCATTTTCAGCAAGGATAGCCTCAAACACGGCTGAAAGCTGACCTTCATAGCCATCACACGTGACCCCCACCGACTGGCTATACTCCAGAATCGCCTTCAAGAAGTCCATTGGAGATTTTTTACCGGAGGAACCCCTGAAATTATCACCCGGACAGCAGCACAAAGGAGCCGGCTCTTCCTCCGGGGGCTCAATAAGCTTCATTCCATTCGAGGACCCCAAACCGGAAGGGGAGAAGAGAGTAATAGAGGCATCTTCAACTTCTAACTCCGAGGGATAAAAGCCCGAAGGCATCAAAGGATCCAACGAACTCCGACCAGCCCAGACAACCATCACTGAGTCTGAACCCATCCGAGCTAAGGCAGGGACTTCCGGAATTTTAGGTACAACCTCCAACCTAGAACCGGGTAGCTCAGACCCGTTATTAAGAACCAGCTGGGATGTTACACTTTCCAAGGCAGGGACAACAGTCAGCCCTCCGGCACAGAGCAGTGGTGGGCATATGCCGGTGTCCACCACGTTGATGAGTGGCCCGGGACCTAACTCCAACAGCTTGGAGTAGCATGCTGGAGTTTGGATATCGAGAGGAGCAGAAACACCACCGTCAGTCTCTGTGTATCCCTCAGACTGAACCGCACTCCTGGCTATACCCTTTTCTTCCTTTTCTTCCCTTGTATCCGCATCTATGATAACAGAACGAGACCCCCTCTCTGGCCTGGAGGCAGACTCGACGCATGTGATCTCCAAAGACGTGATTGTCGTAGGAGGAAGACAAAACCCGCCAGAAGTCGACGCTCCTTCCAGAACCTCTTGACCATCGGAACCCGACACTGCCATCGGTTCTGTTACTGTAGGCGCTACTATAGGCGTAGCCCGATCAGCCGTTGAAACACTTGGGTTGGGCTTAGATTTCGGAACCCAAACTGTCCTCTGCTGTTTCTTCTTTCTGTTCTTTTTTCTCTTCCGCCTGTCACCATTGGGCTTGAAGCCCGGCCCAATCAACAGCAGCCCATCACGCACACTACTCAGTGCTCGGTCCACCTCATTTTTCAACTTCTCCAGCTGGCTCTGCCAGAGCAGCAGAGAAGGTAGCGTGTCTTTCCCTCCAAACTTCTGAAATCCGTCGCTTTTATCACCAAAGGAGTAGTCTGACTTGCCTTGGAAAACAGCATGGGACTTTGCTTCCGATATAGGAAAACTCCTGTCCCCCTGCACAGTGTCGAAGGCATAACGGTCATGATGGTCTTTACCCAAGAGGTGCTCCGGCTGAACCTTCTTCAACCCTTCCTCCTTCGGTCGGCGAGGACCTGTGCATAGCACTTCAGCGAAAGATGGTGCTTTGTCTGTGGTTGAACCAGTAGCAGCATCAGTGCCGGCTCCATTATCGTGAACCCGCTCCATCGCAGGCTGAGGTCCAGTCCGTGCCGCCACTTTCCCTGCTGAGTCTGAGAGGAAGTCCCTGGTCTTACCCAGCTCAGCCAAGAAACTGCTCCATCCCCACCCATTCCGTCCTTCAGGAATGTAAATAATCCCTTTCAAACCTCCCAAGGCATAGGCTGCTACTTCAATAAAACTTCCAGCTTTGTTGCCTCCTCGCCTTACAATGAAGACCTTGGACCCCTCCCTAAAAGACCTTACAAAATCCTTCCCTGTAAACCTCAGCACACTCTCCAGGGTCGAGAGCAACCATCCACAGCTCTGGGCACCAAGCAGAACGAGCCCTGAACAACTCCTCCTCCTTTCCTCCACTCTTACCACCGAGGCACCTTCTAACACCGAGAAGACAAACGTCTTGGATTCCACACAGCACCACCTCTCCATTCCTAATCTACTCTAAAGATCCTTAATAAAATTAACTAATCAGAAGAACTCACTCAGAAGAACTCACTCGAGCCATTGATATCTATCTACTAACAGAGAATCACATATGAATAGATCTTTCTATAGGATGATACATGTAAAACATTTGAGAAATACAAAACATCAATCTCAAACTCAGCAGAACCTTCATTGTTGAGGCCTCATATACCAGAAATTCTCTTTATCAGTTTGCAATTATGGCCTAATTGTTTACATTGCTTTTGATAAATTTTTGTCAATTTTAGCTCAGGTTACTCTTTTTGCGCAACTATAAATAGGAAAACTGGTTATTTTCTCAACTTGAAAATTCTCCGACCTTTCCTGCTGGAAATCCTGTGTGATATGTGATATTTTTGGGAATTGTCAAGACTATGCAATTTAGTGAAAAGTAAAGAAAAAAGAGAGAGAAAAATACATAGAATTTACGTGGCTCGGCAATGTGGGAAGTAGGCAGCTAATTTTCAATATGTCAACTCATTTCGCTTGCGCTCCACTAGCTTTGTCCACGAGGCCTTTATACTAGAGACCAGTGTTACTTCCACGTTCATAATATGAGGCTATGAGCCACCATCTCTAACATATATCTTTGTTTCAAATCTTTGGGCTCAAAACAAATGAGAAAAAGAAGAAAATCAGATCTGGTTCATGGATAAGTAACTAGGGAATTGTAGCATACCTGTTTCTATGATTTTGGAGGCTAATAATAGGTACTTGTCTTAGGATTTCAATCATATGGATTTTAGAGTTCTAAGGCTGAGAATCAAAGGTTAGATTGTAGTTTGGAGGCTAAATGAATTGCTGGAAGTTAAAGAGTCAAGAAGAAGATAGTAATGTTATGTATCACGCATTTTTTCCTATACATCATACCTATGGTTTCCTGGATACCCATCTTCGATTTAGTTTGTACTACACAGACCTCAAACAAAGCTCCATAACTTATTAAGTTTTTACACTCATCAAAAAAACTTCTGAAGTTCTGACAAAAGGTATTCTCCATTGAATATAAAACGCTATGTGAAATTAAATACTTGGACTAATAAGCCAAATTAAATAACTAATAAAAACTTTTAAAAAAAAAATAGTACATAATAAAACCTAATGGACCAAAAATACCGTCTATGTATGAAAAGTGGAGAAATACTTTTTGACTTAAATTAAATAAAGCTAAATCAAAATGATTTCTCGTTGTCTGCATCATTCTCGCTTAGTTGGAGAAAACCCATCTTCTGGTTTTGAAGTGTTGAAGTAAAAAGATTCTTGGTTTCTTGAATTGCATCCCTGACATTAGATAAAAAGATTGAATTTGGATTTTCTTTCTTTCTTTTGGACTCAATAAGTAATAAAGATTGTATAAAAAAAGTGAAAGACGCCCCTAAGTATACAGGAAGTATACACAGGAACCACCAAAGCAGCCTACAACAAGAAAAGAAAACTCAACAACCCTAAAAAACCCAAGCCCTCAATCCCAAAACCTTCGGGAGGCCCCCAAAAGTTACACCACATGTGCCTTGCCTTTCCTAAGCTGGGAGGACGCTCTAGAATCACCGTAGTTGATGGAGCTTATCAAATTCAATACCTCCCTCTACCTTTGGTCTTTGGATGTGCTGCCTTAACTCCCTGATGGAAGTCCTCTTCAATGGCTTCCAAAATTGCCAAGGACGAATCCATATCCTCATCACTATCCAACTCCCAATCCAAGGCCAATTCGGGAGGTAAAACACCCAAAGGGTAAGGGGAGTCGCCATCCTCCCCATCCCATACCTCGTTACCCTGCTCCCATACAACCACCTCCCCAGATGGACCAAAACCTATTAGCCACTTTTAAGATTGGGTCAAACCATTCACCCTGAAGTCCTCTCCCTTAATGGCAATAGGAGAAACTGGAGTTGACGCACTTTCCTTAACAACCGGAGTCGACACAAACATGACCGACACTTTATGTGAGAGATTAGCTTGCACAACCGGGCTCGGATTTAGAAACCCCGGTCGAAGATAACCCCTCACCAGATAAGGAGACTTAACCGTATCCTTTACGGAAACTGCCACACTAGCGGAATCCTGCAATGAGGGTCAAATCCATTCACCCTGCAATAATAGCTAATTTAATAGGATACTGATGCTATTCGTTTCTATTAGATGTACCGTTACTAGATTCACTCAAAGGCTAAAAAGGTATGGCTTTTTACATTTGTGTGTTTCATTGCTCTAGTGTTATGCAATAGATGTAGTTACCTATCCAGTTTTCTTGACAAAGTGTTACACAAAGTAAATATTCCTTTTGTCTTGCTGCTACATTTGTATGTTCTGATGAAGTAAAATCTGATATTCTTTTGGCGAGTATTTAATGATGGTTAAAGATGTTAATATTTTTGGTTGTATTAATAATTTTCGTCAACAGCATCAGATATGACTTTGTCTTGCAAATATGAGTGTGTTTTCTACACATACTCTGAAGGCTTCCATGTACGTGTGTTGATCTGTTGATTTCTGGCAGGCATGAGGCACAATGGGATGGTTGAGTTTGCAGAGAAGTCTAGTTTGGAAACTTTCGTCTCCCTCTCAGAAGTAGCTAGGAAAGCTATATATGCTCTGTACTGGACTCAAACGAGGAAGATGGCACATTCCTTTGTTTACCCTATTGGCTCTTTTAGTAAGCCCTTGTTATATTGTAATGGTTGTAGACCATATTTAAGAGCTATAGTCTAAGGCAGATGTTTTTTATTTAATAATATGGTAAGCTGAATCAAGCGCACCAAAAATAGAAAATTACATGGATGCAGTTTCGATTGGAACCATCAGTCACAATTGAATATGATGTAGGGTGGACAAAGCATCCTGAATCTACATGTATTTGGATATTTTTCCATTGGATTGCATCATATTTGCATGCATCCAGTAAAAGCACTACTTTACATGGCCGTGGCTAGCGCTTGTCCTTGTGCCAATAATAGGACTGGTTAAAATACTCTTCAGCATGAGTGGTGGGAACAGTGATTGACAGGCCTGCAGCATATGGATTGGCAAACTGTTTTGAGCCCTTTAAAATCCGAATTTGGATCTCTCCATTTCAGATGGAGAGAATCCTCTCCATTTAGTGAACAAAAGAGAGCATCCTCTTTTTCAATATTTTATTTTTGTTTTATTTATTTATTGAAGTGAATAATTTTATGAAAGAGAGCAAGGGGTGCAATTCAAGTAAGATGGAGTAAGATGAAGTATATAAGAGAAAACACCCAGCAACTTAAGAGCAACAAAAGAGAGCACAAAATTTTACGAACTTAAAGATACTCTTAATGAGGGAATTATAGAAAACATGGATGCAGATTGGAACTTGTCTTCTTGCAATAATCGAAATTACGAGCATTTTTCTCTCTAAATGTACCGTGTTAAATATGAAGGGATTACAATCTAAACAATTTTATTTTTATTTTTATTTTATTTTTAATTTTTATATAAATACAACAGAACAATTACAATAAGAAATAAAAAGCAAAAACACAGCAGGGCCTGAGCATCTCAAAATTTAAATTATAAACGAAAGTACGCGGGAGCAATGCTTCCGAAGATGCGGGCCCTTTAACTCGAGGCACAAATGCCACAAAGCCGGGGTCACCAATAAATGTGATTTGACAAATGTATTGAGTCACAATGACCCAAACACCAACACATGGGTAAATAGGGGGAGATGAATACAACAAAAAAAAATCTAGTAAAGCAAACAAACAAACACAAAAACAGCAGCAACAAGACTGGCAGAGGCAGGGTGGGAGCCCTCCCGGGAAGCGCGTGAGAACCACGAGCCGCCCAAGGACGGCCTCTTAGCAGTAGGGAACGGTGGAATCGATTGGAACTACAGAGGGTTGGCACGAAAAGTGGAGGAGGGTGCTGTCGGAAGCCTCACGCGCTGGTTGAATCCAAGAGCTATCTGGTGCGTGGGAAGCACGCACCATCTTCCAGGCGACGGAGGAGAAGGGGGAGACCACCGGCAGACTCCGGCGAACCCAGTGCTGAGGAGCATGACCAGAGAAAGAAGAAGGTAGTGAACAGATCTAAGACCAAATAACCGACTCCAAACTCCAAAAACATGGTGGATGAAGGGGGATAGGCGAGAACAAGTCTACTGGTTGGAGGAAAGCAAGATGAAAGCATGAAAAGGGAAAGATAAATTCGGTGCAAAGCCGGCTCTGAGGGGGAGGAACCGGAGCAAAGCCGGCATGGTGGTTTGAGAGAAAACTCTCAAACTTATTTGGGTATGGGTTAGGGGTTTGTTGGGTGGTTGTGGGGAGGGGGAGAGGATGACAGAAAACGATGGAGAGGGAAGCTTAAAGCTTCCCTCCCATGGAGGGAGCACAAGCAGCGAACGAGAGGGGGAAATTCTAAACAATTTTGACATCCTTATAACTTACCCTTACATCTCAACCAAAAGATCCACCACTTGCCTAAGCATAATCTACTCTACTTTAAACATCTGGAAAATCATATTTAACCAAATCTTTTGCAACATCACAATGAAGAAGAGATGATTGGGAGTTTCCTTACTCATTTTACACACAACTCCAATCCATTACTATAATATGATGTTTGGCGGAGATCATTCATATTGAGATTTTTCCTCAAAGAAATTTCGCGGTTATTGTGGTTATTATCCGGTATCCACCTATTAGGTAATGGGCCAATTTAAATTTTTTTTGACATTCTTTAAGTCTCTATTAGGGCCTAGTTTAAAGTATTTTAAAAATAATTTAAGCCAATTTTTTTTTTTTTGCTTGTTTTTTATTTTTTTTTAGTCATAATATTTTGCAAAAATATATTAATTTCACATTACTTTGTTTTTTTGCCCAAGTATTACAAGAGAAATAAACACTGCCTACCAAACCAATGTAAACATAACTTATACATAATCCAAAACGACATCATTTTAGTATTAAACACCCAAACGACATCGTTATATATATATATAAAAGGGCCCCTTTGAACTAACAGCCTATTTTAAAATAGTCCTCTGAATTTTTAAGCACACTAGTGTGACCCATCAAACCACGGTAACCACCAAATTGTGCCAAAAAAAGTCACTTTTGTTGAAATATTCATATAATACCTCTTAAAACTTAAAAAAAAAAAAAAAATAATAATAATAATAATAATAATAAAATATTTTTAAAAAAATAAAGAAATTTTAAAAAACTATTAATTATAAAACTAAAAAGTTAGAGAAATTAAAAACTTAAAATTTTAATTTTTTTTTTAAAAAAATGTGGCTCGATAGCCACCCCTTGGCTGGGGCTGGCTCGCCACCACCCCCAGCCCATGGGGGTAGCAATGCGCCACCCCAAGCCACCCTTGGGGTGGCTCGCAGGCCACTTGAGGTGGGGGAGACCTTCGAGGCACCCTCAATGGTAGATAGACCACCCCAAAGGAAGCCAGGGCTGGCGCACGCGCATCGCCAACCCATGGGCGTGGTTGTGGGTCATCCTGGCTTCCTTCGAGCCACCCCAGATCCACCATTGCAGGTGGCTCAAAGGCCACCTCCCACCTTGTGTGGCCCGCGAGCCACCTCTTTTCTTCTTCTTTTTTCTTTTTTGTTTCTTTTTTTTAAAAAAAAAAATTATAAAATTATAATTTATTAAGTTTTTAATTTCTTTAACTTTTTAGTTATATATATTATTAACAGTGACATGTGTCTTCATTTTAGTGATGGTAACGTGACACATTAACAGAATCCATCAAGTGTTTTGACGAAATTTGACTGCAGGGACAGGGAGTGATTTAGTTTTATAGATGTATATTTTTAATATAATGATATTTTTTTTAGTGATATATGTCATCATTTTTATTGATGTTGACATTGACACTAACAAAATCCGTCAAGTATTTTGATGAAATTTGACTATAATGACTAATTTTTATTTTTTTTTTTCCCACCTTGAAGACCTTTGAATTAATTTTTATTCTATAGTGAGGGATTTGTAATTTAGGTTAACCACATGGATTGATTTTACATTTTTTTTTTTTAAGTTTAGTTTAGTTTAGTTTTTTTTTTTTTTTTTTAAAAAAAAAAAAGAGTTTTTAAGATAATAGGGTATTATAGGAATATTTCGATAAAAGTGACATTTTGACATACTTTGGTAGTTTGATGGGTCACATTAATACACTTGAAAATTCATTGGCCTATTCTAAAATTGGTTGTTAGTTTATAGGGCTTTTTTTATATTTTTCTCAAAATATTATTATTATTATTTTAACAAAAGGGCTCAAAGAGGAGTTAGTTGAACTATCACATGGCCTTAGGGGTGGCCGAACCACCCCCAAACGGCCAGGAAAGGCTCGGCCACCCCCTCTTCTAGCCTTTTATGTTTTTTAAAAAAAATATTTTTTTAGTTTTTTTGGGAAAAATATAAAAAAGCTTATTCAACTAACAACCGATTTTAAAATAGCTTTATAAATTTTTAAATGTGCTGAAGTAACCCATCAAACTACCAAGGTGTGCCAAAAATGTCACTTTTTTTTGTTCTATAATAACCTTATTCTCTTAAAACCTAAAATAAAAAATTTATAAAAAAATTATTATTTTTTTAAAAAAAAAAAAATTGGATAAATGCAAAATGAGTCCCTGTAATTGGCTTAAATTAAAAATCGTTTCATGCGGTATAAAAATAATTCATGGGTCATTAGGGTAGGCAAAAATAATAATTTAGTAACTGAAGTCAAAACACTAGATTCCATTAGTATCCATGTCAGCTCCAATAAAATAATGACAAATGTCACTATTAGTAAAAAAAATGGATAAAAAAAATGCAAAATTAGTTTATATGGTTTCCCTAATTTATAATTAACTCATTGTGGTATTAAAATGAACTTAGAGGTTATTGTGGTATGCTAAAAATACAAATCACTCCCTCGAATTAAATCAAAACACTTGATAGATTTCGTTAGTGTGCTACCTCAGTGCTAATAAAATGATGACAGATGTCACTGTTAATATATAATAAAAACTAAAATGTTCGAGCCACTCCTAGTGGTGGCTCTGGGGTGGCCCAAAGGAAGCCGGGGTGGCGTGCGACCACTCCCAACAACCTCCGAGCCACCCCTAGCTAAGGGGGGCTGACGAGCCATCTCTTGGTTTATCACTTTAGCGCATTTAAAAATTCATAGGGTTATTTTAAAATCAACTATTAGTTTATGGGGCTTTTTTATATATATATTATTTTTATTTTTATTTTTATTTTTCTTATTTTTATTAAGAGTATTTTTGTCATTCAACGGGATATTACAATTTTTTTCGTAGTTTGAGAGGAGGGGAGCATTAATATAATCTTTAGTTTATAGGACATTACAAATAGAATATTGGTTTGAAGGGAGTATGTATAATTTGTTTTTTTTTTTTTTTTTCTTGTCCCCAAAGATTTTGGGCTAGGCTTAACTTCTCCCTAAATAGCCAACTCGGCCCGACTTATTTGTAAAACTATTTTATTTTTTAATATATATTTCTTTGTGTTAGAACATTCGCAACAGATACCTCACATTAAGGGTGAAAATAACCGTCCGTAATAACCGTCCGCTAACCGCTAACCGTCACTAACCGTTAACCGGATAACCGGATAACCGTTAAAACCGCCTAAAAACCGGTAACCGGTAACCGCCTTAAAAAGGCGGTTACCGGCTTTCTTATTATATATATATTTTTTTAAAAAATTTTATATATAAAACGGCGCCGTTTCAATTCAGTCTAATAGGCTGACTGGCTGAGTTGAACTTTCACGCGTTAAGCATTAAGCCATTAAGCAAAGCAGCAAACCCTAAGTCCCGAGTCTCCCGACTCCCTACTCTCACTGCGCCGTGCGCCGCCTCCCTACCTCAGCCCTCAATCTCTCCGAATCTCCCTTCTCGCAACACTCTGCCACTCGCCGACCTCTCTCCGCCACTCGCCGGCCTCTCTCTCTCTCTCCGCACAGAAGCTCCAACGCCACCATCGACCTCTATCCGCTACTCTCCGTCCTCTCTACGACTTTGCTAGTAAGCTTTATTTCTTCTTCTATCATTAGACTTAATAGGCTGTGTTTTGGGTTTCTGTTATGATTATTTGTTTGATTTGTTTGATTTATTTTAGTTTCTGTTTTTTTTTTTTTGATTTGTGATCAGGAATTTGCTTAATTAGATGTGGGTTGTTTTTAGCCTTCACTTGCCATAGCTCTCAGATCTGTGATTTTGCTTAATTAGATGTGGAAATTTAAGAAGAAGTAAATATGGAGTTGGGTATGGTTCGGGAGAGACCGAGAGACATGCAATTTTGGCTAGCCTTGAACTGAAATTTTGTTGAACTATTAATTTAATCACGATTAAATTAATCATTTTTTTTAAAAAAAAAAAATTAAACTTTGAAAATAAATGGTAATTTACATGAGTCTAAAGTTTAATTTACTTCTTATTTCAATTAAATATTTTATGTGTTGGACTTGCTTGTTTACCGAAGACAGTTTGAGGATAGATTTTTATTGTCATCTTTCATGTCAAATTACAGCTAGCTATTAAATCTATGATTAATTTTCACGTTGAAGATATACATTGTGAATGAATTGTAAAAGATATACTTCATGAAAAGAGCTTAATTTAGTTGTCTGAAGCACACCCAGCTACCGTTATCATCAGTACAATTAATTACCATATATAAAATCATGCCACGTTCACAATATTTTTTGATGGGTTCTTTTAAACCCAACTCACAAGACATGGCTTCTTTTATCTATGAGATGCTTGTTGCATGAAGAAATCATTTTGTAATTAGATCAATGAAGATTTATATTTTTTAGCTTTTTATTTGAGATGAGATTTACTTTTTTTTAGGTGTGATTGAGTGATTCATCTTTCCTTTGGTTATTAAATAAATTTTATTGTTTATCTAATAACAGATGACAAACACTTTGAGTGATGCAACCACCCCTATTATGGTAGATGACAATTCTGAAACACCTTCCACTGCAAATGTTGAAAGCCCCACACCTTCCCAACAGTCACAATGTAAAAAACCACCTGTGAATCAATCCATTGTGTGGAGTCACTTTAAAAAAGTGGAACCGATCGATAAGGAAAACCCTAAAGCTATGTGCAACTATTGCAATAGGTTAATAGGGTGTCATTATAAGAGGAATGACACTTCAGCCATGATGCACCACCTTACCTATAATTGTCCAGACTCTCCACTTAAGAAATCAAAAGATTCAACACTACCCAAAAACCAAACAATGTTGCAAATGTCATTCAAGAAACCGGTAGAAGGTGGTAGTGGTAACCAAATTGGATTCATGAAGTATGATTCAAACAATATAAGAAATTTGATTGTTCGGTATTTCATCAAAAGTGAGCTGCCTTTTAGGCATGTGGAGAGTGATGGGTTTAGGGAATTGATAAATGGAATTGAACCTAGGTTCAAAGTGCCATGTCGTATCACTTTACAAAAAGATTGTTTGAAACTGTATGAAGAAGAAAAGCTTAGGTTGAGGACTTTTTTGAGCGGTAAAAGGGTATGCATCACTACCGATACATGGACATCCCTGCAAAATATAAACTACATGTGTGTTACCGCTAGCTTCATAGACTCTGATTGGACGATTCATAAAAAAATTCTCAAGTTTAACCAAATTCCCAATCATAGGGTTGAAATTATTGGAAGAATGATAGAGAGTGCATTGACTCAGTGGGGGATTGATAGTGTGTTCACTATTACAGTCGATAATTCCTCAGCCAATGATGTGGGGATTGAGTATATGAGAAAGAGGATGAAGAACAAGAGTCATACTGTTTTAGGAGGAAATTTTCTTCACATGCGTTGTGCCGCTCATATTTTAAACCTTGTTGTGCATGAAGGCTTGAAAGACTTAGGTGACTGTGTTACTAATATAAGGAACGCAGTGAGATATGTGAGGTCTTCACCGGAGAGGATGTCAAAGTTTAAAGAGTGTATAGAGCGGGAAAAAATTAAATGTAAAAACATGGTGTGTTTAGATGTTCCAACTAGATGGAACTCTACATATTTGATGTTGACCACTGCTGAGAAGTACCAAAGATCTTTTGACCTATTGGGGGAGGATGAGCATAATCATTTTGTTGTACCTCAACCTATTGATTGGGAAAATGCTAGGGCATTTGCGACATTTTTGCAAACTTTTTATGAAGCTACATTGAAGTTCTCTGGAGAGGATGTCAAAGTTTAAAGAGTGTATAGAGCGGGAAAAAATTAAATGTAAAAACATGGTGTGTTTAGATGTTCCAACTAGATGGAACTCTACATATTTGATGTTGACCACTGCTGAGAAGTACCAAAGACCTTTTGACCTATTGGGGGAGGATGAGCATAATCATTTTGTTGTTCCTCAACCTATTGATTGAGAAAATGTTAGGGCATTTGCGACATTTTTGCAAACTTTTTATGAAGCTACATTGAAGTTCTCTGGTTCAACTCATGTCACCTCCAATTCATATTTTTTGCAACTTTGTATTATTCAAAATACTTTGAATGATGGTTGTCTCAGTGAAGATCAGGTCTTGAGTTCTGTGAGTTTTAGTATGAAACAAAAATATGAAAAGTATTGGGGGACTATGGATATGATCAATTTAATGTTGTATGTTGGTTTTGTTCTTGATCCACGCAACAAGATGAAGGCATTGGTGTTTTGGTTGAAAAAATGTAATGGGCCTATGTGGGCGGACCAAATAGAGGCAAAAGTGAGAGACCTCCTGAATCGTTTAATTGAGCAATACAATAAGTTTCATGGGAGGGGAGTAGGGGAGTCATCTAACATTGTTGAAGATACAAGAAGAGTAGATGTCAATCCTATTTGTGGTGATGGAGATAAAGAGACACAATATAGGAATATGTTTTCCCAACACCTTGTCGCAGAGAATGACTTGGAATGTAGGTCGGATGTGGATCAATATTTGTTGGATGGGTGTGAAGCAAATATTATAGATTTTGACATCTTAAATTGGTGGAAGGTTAATACACCAAAATATCTTACTCTCGCAGCCATAACTCGTGATGTATTGGCCATCCCTATTTCCACCGTTGTCTCTGAGTCTGCCTTTAGCAACGGAGGACGTGTATTGGATACCTTTAGGAATTCATTGTCTTCGCTTATCGTTGAGGCCTTGATTTGCACACAAGACTGGTTAAAGAACCGCCCAATGATCTATGAGGAAGTGTTTCAGGACTTTATGGAAAGCTATGATGAACCTGGTAAATTTTTATGAATTAATTATTTATAAATTCATTTCATTTACTTTTCATTATTTATTTATTTAACTCAAACTTTTTCTATTGTAGATGGGCCTAAGAATCAACATTCTCATTCAATGACGACTGACACATCTTATTCCTAGAGGAAGGTTATCATTTTTTGACTTGTCATTATATTTATATTACAATGCAATTGCTTAGTTTGTTAATTTTTTAAGTTTATAATATTTGTTGTTGTTATCTCCACAGGATTTTGCTAGAAGACCGAATAGGAGTCGTGTTGTTATTTCCACAAGATGGTTTTGTTCTTGAGTGTGGACTTATAGACTATGGTATGGTTTGATAATTGATGGGTGTGGGTGTGTGGACTTTTGGACTATTTGGATATGGTTTTTTTTTTTTATGTTGTGAATCAAACAATGTTGTGAGTGTGGGTAAGTGGACTTGTAGACTATGGACTGTGGACTATGGACTATGGATTATTTGCATATGGTTTGATTTTTTGATGTTGTGAATCAAACAATATTGTGAGTGTGGGTGAGTGGACTTGTAGACTATGGAATATGGACTATGGACTATGGATTATTTGCATATGGTTTGATTTTTTGATGTTGTGAATCAAACAATATTGTGAGTATGGGTGAGTGGACTTGTAGACTATGGACTATGGATTATTTGAATATGGTTTGATTTTTTGATGTTGTGAATCAATTCATATTGTGAGTGTGGGTGTATGGACTATGAAATATTTGAATATGGTTTGATTTTTTGATATTGTGAATGTAGGGGTCTAAGAGGTGTGTTGATAGTTGACTTGTGTTTTGAATATAGTGTGTCCACTTGTGTTTTGAATTTTTGATTTTATGTAAACGCATAATTGCTTGCAAATTGATTTTATGTAAACGCATAATTGCTTGCAAATTTGTAATTTTGTATTTTAAACAATAGCCTAATTTAACAAATTGCATAATAGAAAACTAGTAAAAAAAAAAAAAGGTTCAAAACAAAACAGGTCCAATAGCTAAAAAAGAAAACAAAAGAACCAAAAAAAAAAAAAAATGAAAAACCGGTTCCCGGTTGGCGGTTATAACCGCCAACCGGCGGTTATTTGAAAACCGCCAACCGCCTAGGTGGTTGGCGGAGGCGGTTAGCAATTTTTGCTAACCGCCCAGCCGGTTACGGTTGCCGGTTTTGTCCAAAAACCGGTAACCGTAACCGGCTTTTCAGCCCTACCTCACATCATTTTCTATTTCCTAAATATAAAAAATAAATAAATAAATAAATAAATAAAAAAGGTCATAAAAACTCCCATATAATAACCTCATACGTTTCTTAAACATTGGAAATGCTAATGCTACCCATATATTATTATAATCATAAAAACTTGATATTCTCTCTCCACTGGCCCCTGTTCTTTTTCTTCTACTTGCACCGTTGCACGCACTTCTCCCCCTATCCTCCTCCTTCTTCTTTGTTCAAGCCATTCCCCTTCCCCTTCGGTTCCAGCAGAGAGAGATTGCACTGGAGGAGGCGAGGCGGGGGGAAGCTCACTGGCGGAGTCAACGACGGAGATCGGAGAAAGCCCAAAATATCTTCGGCCTGTTCTCCATAAATTCTTCAACGCGCCAGCGCAGTGTTCTCAGCAAACTTCCATCACACGAAATCTTCGAGATACCCTCCATTCCAATAGGCACCAACACATCCCTCTCTCACGCTCTCATCCGCTCTTTCATCTGAATCATCTCTCTCTCTCTCTCTCTCTCTTTCAACCATGGTTGGTGAAGGAATGAAACAGAAAGAATCGAGAAAATAGAAGGGCTTTATTGCATCTTACTTGGAGTCATGTTAAGAAGGGGCAAAAAATAAGGGATGAGGGGCTTGGGAAGATGGTTTTCTGCATCTTGGGCTTGCGTGTGACGGAGACAGCGACAGAGAAAAGAAGAAAAGAAAAGAATAAAAACAAAAAAAAACAAAAACAAAAGAAAAATGTAAAAAGTAATATTTTAATAATATAAAAAAAAAAAAGATAAAAAAAAGCTCTTGTGGGGATGTATTTTGATAAAAAAAAATTAAAAAAAATCGTTGGATAGCCGGTGATAAAGCTCTAAAGTGATAGTAAAGATCTTGTTGAGTTCGCGGAGGCGTAGCCACTTGTCTCTAGGATTTGGTCGACCCATGGCTGCTAACGTGTCTTTGGGGTTCAAGCAACCAATGTGTGGGATGTTCGAAATATGGGGATTATTTTTTTTATTTTTTTTTTTATGAATAAAAAATATGGGGATTAATTCTCAAGTCTAATCCCATTTTTAGTTCAATTCATAGTCACCCCAATAATAATGCAACTTGTAAGTTTGTAACTAGTAAAGTTCACGTGGCATCTTCATAAAGATTTACAAGCAAAATCTTGTTCAAGAAGATATGAAAGATTCAAGGAAACAAACTATTGATAAAAAAACAAAAACTACATTAATCTAAGATCGAGACATGATTAAGAAGGTGATTTTGTTAAAATTATAAATTTCATTCGGTTTTAATCCGGATGAGTGGCATAATTCATATAAAATATAAGTTGAAACATTTAATTCTAGGTTATATTTCACATAAAATTCAATATGTTCCCATTTGTTGTTATTGATTCAATCAGTACAATTGTAGTATATATTTTTTGAGTAATGCTATTTGATAAACTGTTATACGATTGTAATACAAAAAATCAGTCCTCAGGTGTATTTTTTTTTTTTTTTTTTTAAATATTGATCAAATGGCTGATTTTAATTGCCACGTCATCAAATTATATGATAGTCGTATAAGAGTCTACTAAATATTATTATTCATTTTTTTTTTTTTAACTTTAATGAAGTTATAAGGACTAATTGATCATAATTCATAAAAATACAATATTTTAGTTTTGTTTTATGCTTGAGATTCAATCTGATCTTAACAACTTTTTATATCCAAAAACGAGAAATATCCAAAATTATGCATCAAATTACTCTAGATATTGTTATTTTTCACTTTAATAGGCAAGGTTGTAATCGAGCTGAGTCGAGCTTTAAGATTTCAAGACTGGCTCGTTTATGAGTCAAGCTTAAATAGTTGAATTCGAACTCGAGTAGAGCTATGAAATGTGTGTTTAAGCTCAGCTTGTTTAAAACTCGGGTGTGCTCAAGTTCAAGCTCGAACTCGTTAAGAATGTCATTTGAGTCGAGTCGGGTTACTCGACAAGTTCAGCTCAACTAGAGCTTGAATTAGGTTATTAAATTTTTCAATGTGTGATCAAAGCGGAGTCCAAGCTCGAGTTTGTGAACAACATCTATACATTTATTAATAACATAAATATATAATATATAACTATATAAGACATATTATAAAATATAGTATATAGCAGTTTACAAGTAACAAACTAACATTATGTTATTATATATAATTAGAGAGTATAAACTATGGTATATTTATAATGTGAGCAAGTAGTAAGTCTAATATATTATATATAACTAAGTAACTATAATATAAATATAATATATAACTATTGTTAACTATGTGTGATGTGATATATATATAGTTATATACTTATATACTAACTATTCAATACAGTTATATTATTATATACTAATTTTGTTTTTATTTTTTTGAACAAGTGCTACCATATATTGATAAAAGCCCGAAGGTGAGTACAGTGAATAGAGGCATAAAGACACCCTACACATTAAGTCAGAATCTTGGGTGCTGCCTACAAATAAACAAATATTACATGAACAAACTTTTGAACTCCTCTTTGACATTAAAGCTCTTCCATCAAATAAAAGATGGCTGATTTAGCTAAATACAAGCCATTACATAATCCAGTAATATCAACACAATTAATAGACAGACTTTTGAATACCACACTAGAAAAGCAAAACTAGAAAAAAAACCCAAACAGCAGCCAAACAGGATCGTCATCGGGAACAGACCATCACCGGCGACAGCGCGTGTCCTCTACACCAGACAACCACCGAAATCACCGATCTCCACCAACCAAGGCCTTGTGGACAGGCCGTGGCCCTCACGCACGGGTCCAAGGAGTAACCTCTCTGGCAGGTGATGGCCACGCGCCGAGCAGGACAAACCAATGAGACAGTGGCTGGGGGCTATGCAACCAGAAGACACCGGTGACCACCGTGAAGAGGCGCGTGTCTTGTAGAACCCAGAAGAAGAGAACAGATCTGGCTCCAAAGAAACAACCAAGAAAAGCATTGCCAGACGCTTCACCGAAGACACACAAGAGAACGTCGTTCCCGATCACAACCACCATGTAAAGTCATCTGCCAGGATCTAATAGAAAGAGCAAAGAAAAAGAGAAATGGAAAAGCAACAAACATAAACCACCATAGTCCGGAGAGGGCTAGGGGAAAAAATAACTACCACCGGTAGAAGATCTACCAGGGGGAACAAATCTCTACGGCCTTAATGACTAGGAGAGATTTAACCTCCACTGGTTCACACCAGGGAGGAACAAAAACACTCCATAGCCCAAAAAGCTAGGAGGTAACCACCACTGAGAGGAGGGAGACGTGAAGCCTCCCTCCCCCGGCAAAAATATTCAAAGAAGCCAACTCTCTCTGAAGGGGAGAGAGAGAGAGAGAGAGAGAGAGAGAGAGAGATCAGGAAAGATAAACCTGATCTTTATTAATAACTTAATTAGTTTAACATACTAAATACTATTATCAAAGTATTATAATTAATATGCAATACTATATTTACTTAGCTAGTATAACTATATGCTTATATATATATATAAAATGACCTATGGACTATGGTTCGGTCACCCCCAATAGCCAAAATGGAGGTGGTTGAAACCACCCGAAGGGCCAAAGTGAAAAAAAAAATTACGTTTTCGCCCATGGGGGTGGCCGAAACCACCCCCGCCAAATGAGGGTGGGGTGGTTTCGGGCACCCCCATGTGGCCCAAAAGTTTTTTTTTTTTTTTTTTTAAAAAAAAAAAATCCTTAAATTAAAAAAAAAATGGTAGCCACGTCAGTACTGAAGTTGTATATGGGGACATGTGTCGCAATATTACACTAACACGTGTAGAATGATATGGCCGGAAGTTAGTTTTGTACCTCCTAAAAAAAAAAAAAAACAAACTCTAGGGGCAAAAAATAAAGTTTTGAAACCACAGGAATAAGGTATTTAACTCTTACATTTTGGTAAATGTTAATTAACTAGATAATATGTTAGTTTATAAACTAACTAGTTAGTATGTTAACTAATATACACATATAAATATTAAGTAGCATATATAACTCATTACTAATATACATGCTTAAATTTATATAACTCATTTTTAGTAATATATATAAGAGATAAGAACGAGCTAATGAATTAGACTAATTAGCCGTGTGAGCGATCAAGTCGAACTTTAAACAAGTTGAGATCGAAAATTCTTATCGAGTTTTATCGAGCGAGTTAGGTATGTATCACTTACTAATCGAGCGTTTTATAGTAACTAGTGAGTTTTTACAATATTGAATGACTCAAGCGAGTTGTCGAATGGACTAGTTTATTTGTAACATTATTCACGGGTTCGTATTTTGTAAAAAATTATTTAGCAGGGACGACCCAGAAGGAGGGCCCAATTTTAATTGTGGTCCAATCAACTGAGGCGCTACGCATCGTAAACGAGAACCCTATCGAACTGTTCAAGTCTCATTTGGACCGTCGGATCAGAACAGAGGCATGTAATATCCCCAGCGCCCTATTCGGATTCGGCTATTTCTGTAAACAAACGCAAAACCTGAGCGCCGTCTGAGAAGCTTTTCTCTCCGTCTCCCAAATCTTATCCCCCACCCAAAACCCTAGCAAAGGTAAAACCCTATGCTCTTCTCCCCCCCTCTCTCTCTCTGTGAAGTGATTTGAAAGGTGTAGATTTCATCGTTTTGATTTTCGTATCTTCCAGTACTAGGGTTATTCATATTTTCTATTACTTCTGCTTCTTTTGGCAGATCAGTGAGCGACTTCGTTCTTCTTTTCATTTTTTTACGTCTTTTTGGGTCTCGAATGTTTACCGATTTTAGTTTTTCGTTTCTTTTTTATTTTCCTTTAAATGAGGTTTTCAGTCTTATTTTGTTACTTTTCTCCGCACTGCTATTTTTTTTGTTTATAATAATTGCTTGATTTGATTTTTTTTCGAGTTCATTGTCGGTTTTGATCTGGAGGGTGCATTTCCAAATGTTATTGCTATGTAATATAATCTGGGTTCACTTATTTGCATCAGTATTATGGGTTTGTTCATTTGGATGTTTGAAGTATGGACATTCTAAGTTGTTTTTTGAGTGCTTTGATTTCATTGTGGAGCACCGTTTATTAAGTACGTGGGCATTAATTTTAGTGGCTCATCAGTGGTTTTGTGTACGAGCCCATTCATCTGTTTAATAATACTCCTTGATGTGGCTTCTATGTTTTGTTTTTGGCTTTCAAGGTGCTGCTTCCTATAGATTTTCTTGGTTTTGGTTTTGCAACTGAAATTATTTTTCCCTTAAAATTGGGTTTCCCTTTTTCAACTGGGATATATACTATATGTTGATTGAATTTGATGTGTGGTATTGATTACCCTTTCATGTGTAAGGTGTGTGGGCAGTGAATCTGACACTCTTGAAATATTATGGACTTAGAATTAATTTTGTTTTTGTCATAGTTATCTCATGTATGCAATAGTTGTGCTGGTACTATCATATGAACTGAAAAAAATACATAAATGTACTGAGAAATATTAACTTGGATTTTATTATGATTATCACGTATTTGCTTGAGTCGTACGGCATGAGTCATGATTTCCTTATCCTTTGATGCAGATGAATCGGGAGAAACTTATGAAGATGGCTGGTGCAGTTCGCACTGGTGGAAAGGGGAGCGTGAGAAGGCAAGTCTGTTTCAGTTACAAACTATGTTAATTTTAAGCTTATTTAGCTTGAAAGTGTTAGGATGGTTGTGGTTACTTTGTTCAAGGAAAGAAGCTTTGAGATGATAATGTTCATTTGTCAACATTCCATCCTACCCACTTTATGACTCCCTTGTTTAAGATGTTCAGTTATAAGTTGACCTCCTATGCATGTATGAGCCAAATAGGATGTTTACCGGAATGTTGTCTTCTTGTTTGTTTTGCCCTGAGACTTCATAAATCTCACCCCACCTTGTCTGATGATACAATAAAAATACTTTAATCAAGAAAATGTAATTTGCTCGAGTTAAATTTGTGTCCTGGGTTCTGTGCTCACCACGTGTGTGTAACGTGCCACTTTTAAAAAAAATAAATAAATAAATAAACTGCCAGAGGTACTCCTTGCTGAGTTGTATAAGTGAAATATCTTGCAAAATGTGACAATGAGTTTGTTTGTTAGACAACTGATGTTTAATCGTCTGTTGATTATTTCATGTTTTTCTCTCACACTCTACCTACTATATTTTCTGCTCATGACCGCAGAAAGAAGAAGGCCGTTCACAAGACAACTACCACAGATGACAAAAGGCTTCAGAGCACCCTGAAGAGAATAGGGGTGAATGCAATTCCAGCAATTGAGGAAGTTAACATATTCAAGGATGATGTAGTTATCCAGTTTATAAATCCCAAAGGTGATACTAACTTGCAGTATGTAGATCATCTATTTTTGTCCCCACGTTACCCATCTCCTTGCAATACTGATAAATATTGTTGTCTCATTTATTTTTCAGTTCAAGCCTCTATTGCTGCAAACACATGGGTTGTTAGTGGTTCTCCTCAAACAAAGAGTATGCTATCTCTTCTTTCTATATTTGAAGATTTATATAATCGACAATCTTTTCTTGTGTGTTTGTTTCAGTGTTTTAACCGGATCTATAATGTTTTAACTCAGAAAGTGCAAATATCAGTGGGGATTTTTTATTTTTTATTTTCCCCGTAATGGCTACTTTATTATTTATCTTTTGCGAATCCTTATTCTTCTGTGTGGAAACAATCACAATTGATGGCCATTCTTCGCCTCTTGCTGCCTTATTTTCATCATCCCAGAGCTGGCTTTCTTATGATGCTGGTTAGAGGGGAGTAATTATTAGTTGGGGTGCCTGTGTAGGATTGATTTTTTCCCAAGTTGCTTTTTGGCTAGAAATGACGTGATACTTCAACATGAATTTTCTATTTTTCAGAATTGCAGGATATTCTCCCTGGCATAATCAACCAATTGGGTATGTTTCCTAGTGTGACTTCACAATTTTCTTGCTCATTGTCTATAGGCTGTGTAACTGGATGGTTCAAAGAAATCATGTATTCTTTTCCTGATTTATTTTCAGGGCCAGATAACTTGGACAACTTGAGGAAGTTGGCTGAGCAGTTCCAGAAGCAGGCACCTGGTGCAGGTGGTGGTGCAGCCGCCGCACAAGATGATGATGATGATGATGACGTCCCAGAACTTGTTGCTGGAGAGACATTTGAAGCTGCTGCGGAGGAGTCGAAAACTTCTTCTTGAGAGTTTTGAGGGATTTTGTGCTATTTTATATATTTTCTGTTTTTCAAGTTTTACTTTTGTTTTTTCAATCAACTCTTTCATGCGTTTTCTGATGCTTGTGAAACTCTGATGAATAGTTGTTACTTCGATGTGTCGGTTCAAAGATCTTTACGATATTTCTGATTGGTGGGTTTTTTTAGCTGCTACCCGGCATCATTTAGGACTCGCCTTTGTCAGTTTTTATCATGTAATAATGGTGTCAGTCTTCAAAGCAAAAAAAAAAAAAGGTTTCCCTCAGTAGAAGTTCTGTAATATTTCTCCTCAATAGCGATACCCATCTTTTTAATGTTTCTTCTATCGCGGATTGAAGGTCGAGTCTCTCCGGTACCAGAGTACATGTTTACAGAAAATCTAAGGTAAATATAGGTTTATAATTGAGCTGAAGTATTTAAACTTGTCCTTGTCTAATTTTGTTTTGAGTACATGTAGAGTTCAAGTTTCCTACTTTGCGTAGATTATATATCGAACCTTGGTTTATTTATTTTTATTGAACAAAGATTTTCTAAACTTGGTTAGAGGAACTTCTTTCAATTCTATCTATAAAAATGTCGTGTGTTTTTTTTTTTTTTTTTTGCATGTGAGAAGCACATATTTTTATTTTTTAATTGTAAGAGCATTCACATCAAGCTCTCCAAAATTATCTTTAAATTTAACCTAAACAATCTACTTTTTTTTATTTTATCTCACTTTTGAAACACTTCCTATATCAAATTCTCTAAATATTTCTTTATTTTAATTATATATATATTTTTAGAATAATGATTCAATGTCACCTAAATATACAACTTTTCACCACCTTGCCTATGTGGCAAGGTGGTCCTCCACAACTTTTTAAGTTTTTTTATTTTTTTAAAATAAATTAAAGTGGGGGACCACCTTGCCACATAGACAAGGTGGTGAAAAGTTGTATATTTAGGTGGTAGTGAATCACTACTCATATTTTTATTAGTTTTGAAACCAACTAATTTAACTGTATGAACATCAAATTTTCTTACCAAAATCAATTCTCCACAATCGGCCAAACACCAACACAATGTCACCCAATTTGTAGAAGTGAAAGAAGAGAGAGAATCAAACGTACATATCAAAAATTATGCCCAAAAACCTTAAATTATCACCTACCCACTTTTAAGTTCCACAAATTAGCCCAAATCTCACTTGACCCATGAATTTTTTCTCAAAAAAATCCCCAATTTCCTTTCCACCAAGTCGCCACAAACAAAACCATCCGAAACCACAAAACGCCTAATCGAAACTACTTATTCTTCACTATTTTTTTTTTTTTTTTTTTTAACTGCTGCTTTAATTTTTCTTTCCTTCTTTTTTCAATAAACAAACACTATGAACCTTCTCTGCCTCCATCAGAGAGAGAAACTAGAGGTAGAGGAACATAGAGAGCAACTTTACCTTGTGATCTGACTCGGAGATGAACGCAGAGGAGAGGAGGAGGAAGAGGAAGGTGAGGAGGGGGAGGGATCGGATGGTAGAGGACATGGAGACCACCGATGAACGTTCGGATCTATACTGTCCAGATCCATATTTTCACAAGGTCCTCACAGACTTTCTTTGAGCAAATGGGGAGGAAAGTGAAGACGGAAGGAGCTAGAGAGAAATGGAAGGGAAGACGGAAGGCGAGGAAAAGTGCGGGAAGCAGAATAAAATGATTTTTTTTTTATTGAATGGTGTAAGAATTGTGAGGGTTAAATTTAGAGAGGTTTTCTAACATGAGGTAGTTTGGAGAAAGGATAGAGAGTTCAATACAGAAGTGTTTTTGACAACTTTCTTTAATATTTGGTGAAAAGTTCAAATTAGAGAGTTTAACACTGATGCTCCATAGACAAAGTTGAAAGAAACACATGACATTTTTATAGATAAGATTGAAGGTACTTCCAATGTAATAACCCCGACTCCCTTTCGAAGGTAGAATAGTCTTTACCACCTATGAGAATGGATAACTAGACGGGAATAATAAACACCTGATTTTTACATATGAATTTTTATTTCTTGTTATTAAATAACCGCTTCTATATTTTATTAAAACATCTGCTTTTAAATTTAATAAATTTATATCAATTTAAGTTCCACTTTTATATTTTATATTTATATTAAAATATGAGGACCAGATTTTATATATATTTTTTTATATGAAATATTCAATTTTATTATTATTAAAAAAATACATGTTTTAATACATAAAACCCTAGCAGTCAAAGAGTGAAACTCTACTCCTATAAGTAAATAGGTATGGAGGAATGGCCTTTTACCCATCTTTGCCTCTTGTCGTTAATCTCTGTAGCAGGCATAACACAACATGGCATACCTTTCTTTTCTTTTACTAACTTGTTGCCATAAATCCTTCCACAGAGGGATGTGTAGTCCTGAAAATTCTATCTTGATACAAAGTAGTTTAATGTAAACATTCAAACCTTCTTGTAAATTTTTAAAAGAAATCATGAATCATTTTTATAAATCATTTTTATTAAGGGTATAGTTTGTGATATTGGAATTTATTTAAACTTTATAATTATAAAAGAAAATATTTCTGATGACAAATACCTTTACTAAGTCGTATTTCTAATGTCAATAAAAGAAAACGTGTTGTTACTTATTTAATTATTTAAATATTATTCTAGTAGTTAATGTCTTTAAACATATCTAGGGAATCCATTCTCGGTAGGTTAGCAAGACGAATCTTAGTGGTGTTAGTGTGTAGTTTAGTGACTAGTGCGATGCATTAATTTATTTAAATCTGTATCAGGTGATTAGCTAGTCGTCGAGATATTCAAACAACGTACTGCGCCCAGAGATATAAGGGATCCTCTACCCCTTCTTAAATTGTTTTATGTCATATTACTTTATCATTTTATTAGCATATTTGCGATTAATTGTTCTCGTTCTGTATTTCAATTCATATTGTTTGCATGAAGGATTTATTTTAAATTAGTTTCGATATGAAAGTTATTTAGTGGGAATGATATTTTAAAAGTAACGATTTTAAGAAAAATCTCAGTTCTAAAGGACTTTCCAATTATAGAAAAATTTCTTATTTTACCCCCGAGATGGGAAGTCCCTACTTTTGGTAGAAATGAAAAGAGAAAAGTAAAAACCCTTTCACACGTGGCCTCAAGATGTACTACAAGAAAAGTGAAGAGAATAAGAATAATTTATGAGAATGAGAATTTTTTTTTTTTTTTTTTTTTTAAAAAAAAATGAGGAACGTGTGTGAAGGAGACTATTATTTTGGCCCTAGAGATATTCACAGAGATTTACAGAGTTTAAGCTCGGTACTGTTGCTTGGATGGAAGCACAATCGTTGAAGGACTTGGTGAAGGCGGTAATCCATCCCTAAGTCATGCTAAGTGCACTTCAATTAATTAGCTGATGGGGTAGGCTTATAGTCACAGTTTACCTGCCTGGGTCGCAATGACTGCGCAACCCTAGTACACAGAGCGTAATAGTGTACATGGGCCCTATATATAAGAAGTCTTGTTTGTTAACGAGTAATTTTATGTGTTAAGTAAAATGACAAATTTTTATTTGTGTTCTAAAAATTTAGATTTCAAGTGTATTTTAACAATTGTTTTAAAGAAAATGAAGTTAACTCAACCGTTTTATGGTTGAGGGTTGTCTTACTGAGCATTTCTCACTCACCCCTTATTTTGTTTTATTTTCAGGTTATGAACAGAGAGACCTAGGCGGCCGGGATGAGATATAGGCTAGTAGTAGGATATTGTTTTTCCTTTACCATAATAAGTGCACTTGCACGATAAATTTAGTTTCCTTTACATTTTTATTTATTGTATCAAACATAATAACTCTTTTCGAAATAATCAATTCCACATTTATTGAAGCTCTGAGTTTTAAAATTATTTTTCTAGTAATTTACTTAATTCAGCATGCTAGCTAGGTTATCGAGCAGACCTTATAAATCTTCGCGGTTTAATCTAACCCTTAGCGGTTTGGGGGCGTTACATCTAATCTAGTTGGAAGAAAAATTTTCTGAGATTATAAGGTGGTATGATAAAATAACCTGCATGTAACTCCCGTTCTTGTGGATACACAAGCCACAGTATTAACTCAAATTGTTCCTAAAAAGATTTGTATGTTCCAAATATAAATATTCCCAAAGAGTTTTGAATTTATATAACCTGTTACAACTGTACAGACCAAGACGTTTTAAAAGGTTTCAAGTCACCAACATTTTCAGCAGGAAAGAACTATGGCTATATATATATATATATATATTTATATATGCCTTAGTTTGAGTCTGATTCAACATCTGTTTCCAGTTTCTTATACTCCTGCTCCAGGTCAATAAATCAACCAGATAAAATTGCCATATTTCTTCTATTACACTACTAACCTCACCAATGTTTACAATCCAATTCTAGCTCATCTACCTAACCCTAATATTACTCTTCATACTTATTTATGATCACGTTAAACATTTTAAGTGACTTTTTATATCAACTATTTTTTTGTTTTAAAAAAAAAAAATAAATAATAAGCAAAACAAAAATGAAACCAACTCAGAGAAGACATGCATCGACCCACCCCCATATCAGTTGCAAATTCTTTAAATTTATTTTAATAGGTGACATCTTCTCATTTAAAAATATCCGAGAAAATAAGCAGCTCTCAAATTGAAAGAAACCCTCTCAAAAAATGAATAATGCTATACGCAAGAATTTTTTATCTTTTATTTCTAAATCGTGATATTATTTTTAAAATTATTATTTCATCAAAATTCAATAATAATTTATTTATTTTTATTTTTATTTTCAGAGTGACTGAGTAAGGTCAAATCTGTGGAACGTAATGCGCGTCGTCACTTGGAAAATTTTGCTCTTTTATCCATATCAAAACGGGGCGCGCTGTTCTCGACTGGACGACTCACGCGCTAAACGGTTAAGAGCAGCACAGGGGGGAGAGACAGAGAGACGGATATGGAGGGAGGCCTGAGCTTCCTCTGCAATATTTCTGGCGCCCCAAGCCCGTTACTCTCGTCATCGAGCAACAAGTCCCTCTCGCTCAATGCTCCTTCGAAACGCCGTCGGATCATTTCAGAAATACAAGAAATCAGGGTGTGCACGAACCGGACATGCCGCAGACAAGGCTCCCTTCAAACCTTGGAAACTCTCTCGGGTCTGGCTCCCCCGAACGTTGCCGTCAAGTCCTGCGGCTGCTTGGGCCACTGCGGCGCCGGTCCAAACCTCGTGGCTCTACCCGGAAACGGCGTAGTAGTCGGCCACTGTGGAACGCCGGCTCGAGCCGCCCAGGTCATGGTGGGATTATTGCTTCGTGGTCATGATTCGGACAACACTGCTGCCAAGACTGCCTTGGAAATGCTTGCACTGAAGAAGAGAGCACAGAGAGAGTTGGACGACGGCAATTTCTCCCAGGCTGAGTTACTGCTCTCACAGGAAAATTCTTTCGCTTTCAACTTTACTCGAGTATTTATTAACGCGAATGCAAAATTTTGATTAAATGTGTTGTTTCTTATAAATTGCAGGCTTTAAGCTTAGAACCATTTGGTGGTATCCATGTTTTGTATAAAGACAGGTTCGTTTAACTATATCTCATCAGCAAGTAAAGAAATCATGTTCAAAATCTGCACATATTTTTAGGATTAGCTCTGAGTTAGCTACCCTCACAAGTATGTCTGCATGTTGGTGTGTGAATCTATTGTCCCCTGAAGATTGAAGGTGCACATAAGAGTGTTAGAATACAAATTAAATGATTAAATTCATTCATTTCTATCAGCTTTTAGGATAGCGGTGATTTAATATGGTATTAGAGCAGATGTCCTGAGTTAGAACATGTCCCCGTCGTTCACCTCTCGTTCCAATTAAACATTCTACGTGTTAGGCTTCAACTATAAAAGGAGAGTAGGCCACACATGATGGGAGAGTCTGAACTCATATGTGAGGGTGAGTGTGTTAGAATATAAATAAATTATTAAATTCATCTCTTTCTATCCATTTAAGCTTTTGGTATAAGTGGTGATTTAATATAAAACATGTTATGTACATATGCTAATGTTTACATTTGGGTGTCCTACCAAGTGTCCATGGTTCCCATCATGATATCCAACAGCAGTTGCCTGCTGCATTGTGCATGTTTCGTGTTAACTAGAATACTCCCTGCTCTGCTATTAACGGGTGTCAATCGTGACGGAAATGTTTATGGAATCCTTTTCCTCTCTAGCATTCAGATCTAGTGCAAGGTTAGCATTGGGAAATTATTCTGGGGCTCTTGAAGATGCCAGAGAAGCTTTGACATTTGCTCCTCAGTACCATGAGGTGAGCCAGAATTTTATTTTACAATCATCAGTCGGGAAATGGCACTGCAGATGCAAATTATTGTATGCCCCACTTATGTTGATTTTGAATCTTTCAGATTTGGGAAATATGCTTTTGAGTTCATTTCAAAACACCTTTTAGACACTACTGGCCCCTGGACCTCTCATTGCAGAAGCCTACTTTCCGACCTTAATATTGCTCTCCATTCATTTCTTTTATTTATTTATTTTTTTTTTTGGGTATGTAGTAAGTATTTAATAAAGAAATAGGAGAGCAAGTGAAGCATTTTGAAGATGTTACAATCTAAAATTTTAAAGAAGGAAATCTAAAAAGGAATTACACTGAAATCATAGAAGGATCCTAGACGTAATACTTAAGCAAGTTGCGGTTAAGATTGACACCATTACATGTCCCATCATTACTCTCTTGCTGTGATGTCCACATAACACATAGCAGAACTGCCCGGCCCATGTTTTATTGATTGCATCACAACCAACCGCCCTTTCCAACAAGTAAGCACCGCCACAAATATCTCTCCATCTAAGTCTGCCTGCTTCTTACTGAGCCAAGTAATAATGAGTTGTAACATGCTGTAAAACATAGTAATGATTTAGGAGCTATATACAAAAATAGACATACATTATAAACACAAAAACTCACTCACTCACACAAACACACACACACAACGCCTAAGGCTTATTATATCAACTTTTGAACTATTTTTTTTTTAATATATATTTTTTTTAATGAACAATAATTTAATTGAAAGAAAAGGGCAAAGCCCTTGTACATGAAAAATATACAACAAAGCTGAACGCCCTATAGGCTTCTACAAAAAATTAATCAGATCTACCATATCCACTAAGGAAATGTTAGGAATATGCACATCAGCCCTAAGGGCTTATTAAATCAACTTTTGTTTGTTTGTTTGTTTTTCTTTTCTTTTGATGAGATGACTAATTGATCTTTTGCAGGCTTATATCTGTCAAGGCGATGCTTTCTTGGCTATGGACCAATTTGATTCAGCTGAGAAGTCATATTTAACATCTCTGCAGATAGATCCCTCCATTCGTCGTTCCAAATCATTTCAGGTACATTTTATCTCTAAGATTATGTGGTGATTGCAAGTATATTTTACTTTTTCATCTTACAAAAAAAAGTATATTTTACTTTCTTCATCTTGGATCTGCAACAATGGGATTCTACGTATGGTCATTGTTCAAGTCACATGTTCATTGCTGTCCTTACAATTGCTGTCTAGCGCGTAACACATCATATGGCCAGCTGGCTTAGGGAATCTATCTTTGTCAGTATTCTAGAAGAAAAGAGAGGATTATAAAACTTGGCAGAGAAGCATAGTCATATTTTTTTACTTTCTTTGAAAAAAAAAAAAACGAGAGTTAAATTGGGGTTTGACTTGGTTTTGTTCCTTCTGACGGGAGGTTTTACTCTGATTTAGAAATTAGGCAGAACTAAGCTGAGAATTGGTCTATTTTCTCTCTGTATTTGTGTGCATATGTTTGTTTCTAAAGTAACTGAAATTATAGGTTGCAATGATAACAACCAATGGTAATTGAAACAGATCAAATGATTGTATAGAAAATGGAAAATAAATATCAAATATACTGAACCTAACTGTACTGATTCTAATTACTATGAATGGTTTCTAAATGTTATAATTCTATACCTAGATTAGTCCATGCGAGTTTTGCATGTGTGGGTGAGCATGTATGTATAGGTGGTTTATATACCCACTATAATTGAAGGGTTTGAAGATGCATTTGCTTAGAAAGAAAATACTAATCTATATAGTGGTTGAGGATTTCATCACTTCATTGTTTATGGCTCTCCATGCCATATTTAAATGACTTGAAGTTGGCTAATGCAATTGTTCTCCAGAATGTACGGGGGAAGTGCCTCTTTGAGTTCATATATGTAAAAAGAACAAACACGACAACACGTGCCTCCACACAATTGGACTTTAGGCTTATAAATTTAAATTCTAGTATTGGGTTTGACAATTTGGGTGAAAAAAAAACAGTAGGCAAGTTGCCATGCTAAATTTGGCCTTTTTGGACTCAATAAAATATAAAATTCCCTGCATTCACCCATACAATTGATCTACCTGTAAAGTAAAATGAATTATGGGGGCTTTACATATAAGAGATGCCTATTGGTTTCCGCCTCTTTTCTTGTTATATTTTCATTTTTTCTTTTAAGTTAAAAACCTTTGATGATACTTTTGCTATTTCTTACAAAGGAGTCTGTTGCTTTTTGTTTTTCCTGAAAAAAAAATATGAGTTTCATGAAGATGGGAATAGTATGCATGGCAACTTTTAGGATATGGACAACGCATCCTGTCATATAATACCCGTTAATCGTTCTTCCACCTAATTGGGCTTCATGCCCGTGATTGGGGGTAGATGTCTTCGATATCACCGTCATCAGTGGTGTGATGTCGTCGTCATCGTCGCCATTAGCTCTGTCGTGTCGATGAATTTGGTATAAACAACATACCTGGTTTTGTGGCTTCTATGGTATGAGTTATGTTATGCACAGGCTGGTCTGAAGTTTGAAGGTTTGAATGGATAAACTCCGTGACAAGTGCAAAAAATTCCAAGCAAAGATGTTAAACCACCACTTATCTCAAAAGCTTAAGTTGATAGGAAGATGCAAATTTAATTGTTTAATTAATACTTTAACAATCATTCTTACGTGTGGCCTCAAACTTTATTTTTAATAGGTGGGACCCAACACGTGTATTTAATTGAAATGAGAGGTAAATGATGGATTTAAGGTTCGAACTCAGGATTTTCGATTCTGATATCATGTTAAACTACCACTTATCTCAAAAGTTGAAGTTTATAGAAAGAGATAAATTTAATCATTTAATTAATACTTACATTTCCCCTCAAGTGTGGGCTCAAGCTCACTTTTGAATAGGTTAGGCCCAACACGTGAAATATTTAATTAAAATTGGAGGCAAATGACGGAGTCAGGGTTCCTTGTGATGGGCCTAAGTGTTGTTGGGTGATAATTGGGGAATAAAAGAAATATCTTGACACTTCAAAGGGTCAATCACTCCACTCTCTCTCACTCACGGTTTGGAGTGGTAATGCATGATGTAATTTCTGGATACCTTCATTAATTTGAATGCTGGAATAAATAAAAACAAGACTTCATAACTGACGGCCCACTAACCTATCTACTAACCCAAATAACTGACCCATTATCCCATTACACGTGTACCCCCTATCTCTACTACCCATATAGTCTAGAATAAAGGGGAAGACCAAACGTTTAACTGAACACACGATTCCAGTAGAGTTCCACTACTTGGAACCTTCGTTGATATTATGGCTGAGTAGGACATGTGGCAATCATTCATCATCCCTAGGAAACTTCATGCGCATCTCTCAATGCCCTTCCGCCTTATCCCTTCCTTGGCCTTTGAAATCACTTGAGAACTTATCCCTTCAAACCTTCAGACTTCAAATCAGCTTGTGCATAACACGACCCCCTTTCTCAGAAGACCTTACCCACAAGGTCAAGGAACCGCTTTCTCAGTCTTCTAGATCTTCCCATGTAGCCTTTTCTTCTGCCGTTCCTTGCCATTGTAGTAGAACTTCAGTTCCAACTCGGTTCCCCTTTCTTTTTAATCGGCGTTGGAGGACCCGTCTTGGTTTAGGGGCGAGGTTTCCCTCCACTGTGACATCAGGGAGATGGTTATTTGTATTAGATCAGATATATCTTTATCTTCTGATATCCAGATTTAAAAGGATTTGTTTTATCCTATTATCTAGGCTAGAAGCTGTGTAGCTTATCCTATTATCTAGACTGTAAGTTGTATAGCATTAGGTTTATAATTCTCTGCTATTGATAAGCTTAAGTGATAAAGCTTAATCTCAAATCTTGTACAGTCCTACTAAAGGACTAACACTATTGTTATTATATAAAGAACTCACTGCTCTACAGTTGGAGTAGGCAGTCAATCAAAACTACTCTAAATCTTATAATTTGGGTTGATTTGAGAGCCCAAATTCTTCTTCATGCTGGAGATGTGGAAGATAGGGAAGATGTTGGACTTTGGTGGTAGATCCAACTTGTATGCTACCTTCCCTATCTTCTGGATCACCTAGAATGGCCCATAGTAACGGGGAGAAAGCTTGAGATTCCTTCAGACAACCACAGACATTTGTCGATACAGTCCCAGCCTAAGGTAAACCCAATCTCCAATCTCGAACTCCCTTTTTGCCCTCTTTTGATTTGCGAAAAACTTCATTTTTGCTTGGGCTTCTTGCAAAGTTTCCTTGATTAGCGTCAATATATACTCCCGGCTCCTCAACTCCTCTTTGACTGCATGTACCCTAGTGGTTCCTAGCTCATATGGCACGAGTCTTGGGGTGGTTGTCCATAGACAGCCTCGAATGGGCTAATCCTGGTAGAAGTGTGGGTTGATGTATTGTACACCCATTCGGCTAGTGAAAGCCATCTTGCCCAATCGCGGGTCTGTCTTCTGAGAATCTGCTAAGGTAACCTTCTAACCCTTTGTTCATGACCTTTGTTTGCCCACCGGTTTGGGGGTGATAAGAGGAGCTCATTAAGAGCTCGATTCCACTCAACCTGAATATATCCTTCCAAAAGTTGGTACTAAATACTGAATCCCTGTCACTACTGAATCCCTGTCACTGACAATCGTTTGAGGCATGCGATGGAGCTTAAAGATATTATCCATGAAAAGCCTTGCCACTGTCCCGGCTATGTAGGGATGAGAGAGAGACACGAAATGGGCGTATTTGCTCAAGCGGTCCACCACAAACATGACTGCATTCCTCCCCATTGAGCTTGGCAACCCTTCTACAAAATCCATACTAATCTTAGTCCAGATTTGGATGAGGATTGGTAAAGGTTGCAGGAGACCTGCAGGATGCGGGGTTTCTACATTGGTCCCCTATGAGTCTATGACAGACATCACATTCCCGAATGAATGTGTGAACAGCACCTCTAAGACCAGTCCAGTAAAATTCTTTCTTTATCCTTGAAAAGGTTTTGTGTTTGCCCAGATATCCTGACAGTGGTGTGCTGTGAAACTGTTGTAGGATCTGTTGCTGAAATGGCCCCAGTGACCCGAGGTGGATCCTTCCTTTGTAAAAGAGGAGTCCATGCTGGAAATGGTATCTTGCAGGGTCTAGCTCACCCTGATGGTACTGCTGTTGTAATTCTCATTATCAATGGGTCTTCAGGATAAGTTTTCTTCAATGCTTTCTTCAGCATTGGTTAGCTTGGTTTAGAGTAATATTTGGTGGTTCTGGTTTGAAAATGAGATATGACCTTGGGTTGTTTAGCATTGATTCATGCAGTCCTTGAATAGATGTCCAGTGTTAAGCTTGCGTTTCCTCCCAAATAAAGTTCTATGTGAAGGATGTACATATTTTGCAAAATCAATATATATATATATATATACACATACTGTGTGTGTGCGCTTTGTTATGTACTTTGATGAGCTAATATTGCTGCAGAAAGTTGCTCATGTTGCTTGTAGTGGTTTCTTTTATTCTGGTTTCTCTTTTCTTGATTATAGCGTAAGGAGTTACTTTGTTATCACTATTGTAATATATGAACTGTCTAAGCTTATGCAGGCTCGGGTTGCAAAGCTTGACGAGAAACTTGCTGCTGGTAATATGCCTTGAGATCTCCATATGACGGAATTCACATTTGAATCAATGGCGATACTAAGAATATAAACAAGGTAATGTTCTGTTTCCTGGTCAGAACTTTAAGGAACTTTTGAACTTTTTGCTAAAATATGTTTCTATGCATCTGGATTCTGGAGCTTGAGAGGAAATCGTAAATACGTATTTGCTATCTGAGATTTCTTATGGCAGTTTTGTTGCTCCTTTCAATATGTTAAGGGGTCCTTAAACAGTTAAGGGAATAAGGCATACTTCAATAATTCTTTACTTCTTTCATTTTGCTGTATTTCTTTGGCAATATGTTTTTCCGAGGAAGACGGGTTATAGATGTGCAAGTACAGAAGAGTGATTTAATTGAGGTTGAAGTGACAACGACTAAAAAGGGAGGAAAAGAAAAATAATTTTACTAGTAGTGGGAAAGGATGTGATAATCAAAGATGTAAGCAAAATTATGACCTTAGTTAGCCGATTGGTGAAGTGTTCTTGTAGGAGACTCCATTTAGTTAGGGCAGGTACTCATGTAGGTGACCTCAATAACTTTGGATGGGAGGCATAATTAAGTTGTGTTGAGACTGCTTCTTGATTCTCTTGTTGAGCTGCTTCAGAGGCAATGTTTGTTTCCTTGGTCCCTCGTGATGCTGTGCAGCTGAGACTTAGGATAAGCCCATTGCTTGGTAATATAACTTCTAAAGAAAAGAAACAAGTGTAAAAATATATTTTGGAGTTTGTTTTTCCATGGGGGAGCGCTTAGCTTATTGGCATTCGGCAGGTCCAGGGGCCCACTCATGCTTTTTGGAAGTAGTTAACAATTCAAAGTAGGATGCGAACGGTTTTTTTTTTTTTTTTTGCCACCAAAAGCAATAAGTAGCTCTACGCTTTCATTCATGTCAATCGAAGATGTTGAAATATATGATAACAAAAGAAGTTAGCAAAGCTAAATTTATATTCTCCTTAATAGCATGCATCCCGTAGATTACAGAAAACATATACCTAGGGATAATTTTTCAAAGTTTGTAATTTGCATCTCTTTTTGCACGCTTAACAGACATGCTCTTATTTTGACCTTTTATGGTAAGATACCTGTCTCTTTTGCTATTTGTATTGGGCCCCTCATATTCATGTCAGGCAGCCTTGCTGTTTACTTGTGTGATTTGGGATGGGAAAAATGAAGTATAGTGAGATTCTAATAGCAACCTGCTATGGAAACCCCCAATCAATTGCAACTTCCAGTAAAATTATTCTTTCACATATAAGTAACAATGACATCACGGCTTCTATTAACCTAAACAAGTCTCAAAACGATCTTAATTTATTCGAATTTTATTTAAGGAATTCAAAGCACTAATACTCTCAAAAAAAAAAAAAAATGCGCATTTATATGTAATTCTCTTAGGAGGAATCACATTGATGGTACTTTTCTGTCAATTTTTACGGCGATTCTTTACTCCACATCAAATTTGCCAACCTCCTAAAATGAGGGAGTCATTGCTGCTAGAACAGTTTTATATTTGGGTTCTTTATGCAAACTCTTAATATGCATTTTTGGTGACTTGATTTACCTTGTCTTAGCAACTTAACATAGTTTAACAATATCAAGGAAATAATAACACTATTAATAATGCTCCATGTTTATAACATGATAATGTCATTTCTGATAGAAGATAATCCCTACAGTATTCTGAATCTAATCCATGATATTGTGTCCATTAAAATCCAGTTACATTTGCAGAAAAACAAACTGGAGAGGCTTGTCGCTGTTGCTTCCCATTTGTATGTACAAAATACATATTTGTACATGTATGTATGTATGCGGGTAATCACCGTTTAAGTAATTCTGAACTTACCAAGAATGTCATCAACATGAAATTCTTTTTCCTGAGCACCGTTGGGGAATCAATGAAGTGTCTCCAGCCATTGCTATCTCCACGAATGACTCTTGTTCTTCTTGCATTAAGCATGATAATGGAGGGGGCCAGTAGAATGTGATTGTGCTGGAGTAATAGGAGGTTAGAGCTGTTCATTTTCCCATTTTCTGGTTAGATTTTATTCTGGAAACTCAATTGCCGACATTGCGATGATCTGTTTAGAGAGTTATGGAAAATGTAAAAAGTGTTATTTGCACTGCATCACTGATGTGATTGGGAGGCTCACAATTTCTGGTATGATCTGATTAGCTAAGCTAATCTTTTCAAATTATGTTAGGCTTGTTATAATTAGTATGTATATCTATACTAGAACAGTGTTTTAGTCTAATTTAATATATTATGCGCATGGCATGATGAGGTATTTATCTATTATTCAATCATCTAGACAGAATTGAGGCTTCTTTTATTGATGCAAACAATTAGATAAGCGGGTGTTCCGTTGTTTTGGTTTTGGTTGAAGAATTTTTGTGTAGTCAGTGAGCTCTGGTTTTAGTGGCATTTCCTTCCCTTACAAGGAGGGGAGGGAGGATAATATGGTGAGTTTAAGACTTACCGGGTGGGTGTAGTTTACCAATAAAAGAAAAGATATAATTTTTACCAATAATAAATTGCTTCTCAAGTTTCATTTTAGGGGATTTTTATGTAGCCAAGCCGAGATGTTTGTCTCCAAAGCTTCAGAAATTGAGTTGATGGACTTGGAAGGTTCGGGGATGACAGCATTGTGCACTAGATTGTTCTTGGAAAACCAAATATGGTCCATAGTGACCGCAGCAAATAATTGAAATCTAAGAACTTTCTGTCTAGGGATAGCAATTAAATTATTTGGCTTGTTAATGGCAATCATGAAAGGGTTGATTGCTGAATTTAAGTAGAAGATGAATTTAGTCCTTACACTTTCAATTTGAACAATTTACTCCCTAAATATGCTGGTCGTCCTTCATGATTGATGCTTGCTAACTTAAGGAAAAATAGTTGGAATGAAAAATGACAAAATTTGGAAAGTCTTAAGGAAGAATTAGACAGTGTCTTAAAAAGTAGGGATTACAAGAACTAGACACTGAATAAAAGACTAAATAAATATTTAAATATAAAGCAATGAAGACATCATAGTATTTTTTTAACTACTCCAAAATAAAATTAAGGATGGTTATTGGATTATTTACCAATTAGTCTAGTTTGATAGACCCTATATTTTATGTTTCTTTGATGGGAGGTAAAATCGAATTCCATTGTAGAGCCTTATGCAATGTGAAAAAGATGCATGTACGGTTGTTCAATTTTATCTTGTTTTTCGTATTATTATTCTTTATTTTATTTCTTCTCTTTGATTTATCTTCGAGATAGAAAAACCATTTATTATGTTCTATAATCAAGGTAATGATCCATCAAGTCCCTTGTATAGGGTTCCAAACCTATGCAACGATTGTGCTAAATTCACTGGCCAGCACAACAGGTCACCCTAAAGTGAAGATCAGTTTGTATTGTCTTAAAAATACAAGGTTTAGAAAGAGATAATATGTTTTCTTTAATAGAAAGATACTTGGTTGAGTTTGGTAAAACCTTTAAATGGTGTTTTTCGCTTTTTGGTTGTAATGTGATATAAATGTGAAAGTAGCTTTTGAGTATTTTGTGAGTGTTTTGAGTTGTTTGTCAATACTTTTGTTTTTTTGTTGCTAAAAAGTGAAACTGTGTTAAAAAGTCCAAACAAGCCTAGGTGGGTTTTTAGATTACTCTCTATCTATTTAAAGTTTTTAAAATTTTTGAAGAGTTTTTCAAATTTTAATAAAGATTTTTTTTTTTTTCAATTTTTAAATAACTTTACGAATTTTAAAAGAGTTTTTCAAATTTGAAAGAAGCCCTATCTATCTATTTAAACTCTTTCAAATTGTAAAACAGATATATTTTTTGTTTCTTCAAATTTTAAATAATGGTCTTTCAAGAACCCTAGCCCCATTTTTATATAACTATCTTATACTTCTAAAAACTCAGAAAAAAAAAAAATTCCCTCCAAACTTTGAGCCAACCACTTAAAAGAGAAAAATACGGTTCTTTCTTGAGAAATAAAAACCCTAGTGCCTCCTTTCTCCCAAGCAAAAAGTTGGGTTTTCCTTTCCCAAATCACAAAACAAATTGCATAGAAAGATTTTACATCATCTCAATATAAAATTCACATAATTTTCTCTTCAAATCAGTGAAGAGAAATTGAAGAAAAGTATATATGCAAATCAACCAAGTTTGAAAGAAAACCGTTTCCAAGGGAATTAGGGTTTTGACCACTAGGTCTCATTAAAGGGAAGTGAGATTTGAAATTTTTGTTGTGGTTAACGAAGAACTTTGGGATGTTTCCTTAAGGTTTATGTCATATAATCTGACGATTATATGCTGCCCGATATAATGTCATTGAGGGACCAATGTTCTCCCTCATCTTGCACTAGGTAGTTGATAGCTCAACGGCTTGTGACGAAATGTATTGCCATGTTTTGGTTGTCCTTCTTGCTTTGGTAAGTTGCCCAATATAACCTGATTTGGGGTTCACGACCATGTGGTAGTCAATTGCCCAATATAATCTGATAATCTGGGGTACATGACCATATGTTGGCCAATTGCCCAATATAATCTAATCAAGGGTACATCATAAATTAGCCAATTGCCCAATATAATTTGATCTAGAGTACATGAACATACGTTGGTTAATCGTTCAATATAATGTCGTTGAGGGACCCGTAGTCTCCCTCATCTCGCATTGGGTAGCTGATAACTCAATAGCTTGTCACAGAATTTATTGCCTTATTCTGGCTGTCCATCTTGCTCTGATTAGTTACTCAATATAACTTAATATAGAGTACATTATAATATGTTGGTCAATTGTCTAATATAATCTAAAATGTAGTACATGACCCTAGCACATTGCTTGATGTAACCTAGTATGGGGTAAATGACTCTATTCTGGTCAATTGCCTAATATAATCTAATCTGGGGTACATGATCATATGATGGCCAATTACCCTATATAATCTGATCTGAGACACATGAAAATGGGCCAGCAAATAAAAATCTCTGTCTTGATGCTACCAATGTTTGTCTGCTGTCATGCTCGCACTTACATTGGTATGGTTTTGACTTCTTCAAGGAAGAAGATGACTTTGATGCAAGATCATGCAGTAGCAAAGCACTGGCAGAGGGCACAAGAACATTGAAACTTTGATTTGGCCCCTTTTTTGGATGAAGTTCCTCTTAGGCCAAAAGTTTTAAAATGAGTTAATGATGGACTCTCTGGACGTTCGTCTGTGTATGCTGACCATGTAAGCTCTTCCTTGTACTTGAGTCTTAATAAGTTATTTATCATAAGTTCTGACCAATTACCATATGGTTGTCAAATGAAGGATGCCTTGGGCCTCTTGAGGTTATGAACGAGTCATGGGTTGGAGCTCGACTTTGACCCACACTCTGTTATGGGCCATGAGCCCAATAAAATATAATAATTGTTGATGGAGATCTTGTGAGCTCTTTTTAATGAAACTTTTGCCCCATAATCATGATTCAATTTGAGTTTGTCTCTAAGATTATGTCATGTGAACTGAATAAATAATAATAATAATAATAATAATAAAATCAGCCCTCAACAAAGTTTTAGGATGCTTAGTTAATATGCCATCTTATATTTAAAAACACAAAATTTTTATAAACTGAAATCTTAGGTGGTTTGCCATATGTAAGGTTTTGGAAGAGATTGCATTGTATTAGGCTAGATATGGAATATCCCATCTTGTGCTTGAAACACACCTGGATTGGATTAAATATGAAGTATACACTATTACTTGGACAAGAATAGAGTTTTCCTGAATTTTCTTGCCAGCAATGGAGCCTCAAGATTAGCCCCTCAAATCACACATCTCCTCTTCTCGGACGACTTTTGTTCATTTTTGGGCAAAGGCCTTATAGGCCAAATACTTGAGAAATTCTTCTTTCATCCATGCCCCCACACCATATAATGCATCCTACGTTTGGAAAAGTATCCTTCAACCAAACAATAGACATCATCAAACAATTAAGGTCTTTGCTTTCAGATTAGAGATGGTTGTTTTGTCTCTATTTGGAATGAAACCTACGAACATCTCTTCATCACATGTCTTTTTGCTAGAGTAGTATGGCGAATGTCCCCTTGGCCTTTGGACATTTTAAGCTTTTCTGGCCTTGACATTATTGATTGGATAAAAATTATAATCTTTAAACATTGTAGTTGAATCCACACACCACTTCTAACTTTTTGCTGCAGTCTCTTTTGATCTCATTTGGATGGCCTGAAACAACAAAATTCACAAAGACTCCATTCCCGACCCATTGACCCTTTCTAAACAAATCAAATCTACCAGCATATATCACCTAAAAGTTAACTTTGACACCTCCATTCGCACCTTTTACTCTGCTTCTGCTGCCATAGGCACAAACTCTGAAGGGTCCATTATTTTTGGCCACTGTGTTCCCCTTGTGATCCCACTGTGGGAGAAGCTCTTGCAGCCCTCCATGCAAAGTAAAGTTTACCCAAGAATTAAACTGTCAGCATCTACTCCTTGAGGGAAACTCTTTTAGCTGTTGTACTTGGTCTCCAAAAACCATTTCACTGCCAATTGGAGAAATGCCCCCATTATTTCTGGGGTAGTGATTGGGGGGAGGCCATTGACTGGCTCCCTCCCCCTTTATATTAAAAAATCATCTTTTAATCTAAAAGAAGGAATAAAATAATATCAAAAACAAAAAGTGAATTAAAAGTGGGTTTTTTAATATAAAGGGTGGGAGGGAGCCGGTCAATGGCCTCCTCCCAATCACTACCCTTATTTCTGATACTCTTAGTCTTCTTAACTCCCTTGTCAATTGGACTGCCACCAAGATCGATAAGAATACGAATCATCGTACTCACAATATAGCTCATTGGGCCACTACCACCAGCTCTTTTGGCAACTTTCCTTCATATATAATTTATTTTTTTCTTTCAAAATTATAAATTTGTGGTTGATTACTTTTTTACAAGCACAAGTGGACGTAAGGGAGCATTGAATAAAGATCTATGATAATTACCTGTTTGCATTCGGCCAGATAAGTCCTATACCAAGTTTTTCACATAATCTGCCTACATTACTAACAATTCAGATAAATAATTGCATTCCAACGTATGATGGTGAACTCAAGTGGTTGGCATTTGGCTATAACCACAGCATTGACCATTGAAATGACAAAGAACAATCTTTAGAATATATATATATATATATATATATATATATATATATATATATATATATATATATAGCCAAAACTAATTATAACTAAACAAAAAGTAAAAATAATATAAATATCTCCCAAATGCTAGTCTAGTCTAGTAGTAGTTTGGGTATAAGACAAAATATCATGAAGTGCAACCTCGGCTAAGCCCACACGGAAACAAATCCATGGTCATCACCCTTTCCCACCATCCATCTCCCCTCTTCCCACCACCACCCTGCCCATTCCGACCATTACTAGCCTTCTTCTTCAACCTCCGACCGAGCTTCTCCATTTTAAAGCAACCATGCAAGGCAACGTCATCATCACCATTCTTCTTCTTCTCTTCTTCAAAACGTTGGTCTCCTCTCACAAGCTGCTCAGAGTACTCCTTGTTCCTCTTCTCCAACCCATAAATCTGCCCCTGGAGATCCTCGATCTTACGGTTGAGCATGTACACCCTATGATCCTCCCTCATCTTCAGCACACATCTTGCCAGCTCACTCGCCTTCCTCTTCATGAACATCGACTCCGACGCCAACCCTTTGTTCTCTTCCACCAACGCCGTCACTCTGTACCCCAGCTTTGCGTTGTCGTTTAATAGTATGAGCCTCTCGGACTCCAGCACCTCCAGCAAACTCTTCTGCAACCCTATCTTTCTCGACGATTCGCTGTAGTGCCGCTCCATGACGGTGGTTTCATGCACCAGTATATCGTACTCAACGTTCTTGATCACCAGGTCAGCAACAATATCATCGCCAACCAGTACAGTGCCATTGTAGGCAACCATTGTTTGAGGTTGCTGGTAAGAGAGGGAGCTGTCGGCGTCCGAATCAATCTGGTATTCCTGTTCACAGTAATCATGATCGACGGCAGAGAATTGGGATGAGTGTCTGCGATGATGATGTTGATGATGTTGTTTGGCCAATGTTTGAATGTAACGGTCAGATAAGGTGATGTAGCCATTGTAGAGGTCTTGGAGCAGGGCCAGAAGGTGAGGTCGTTTTTGATAGTAAGATTGGGCGCGTTCCCCGAAGGTGTCGCTAGTGTGGTCGTCTTCACCGATCTTTATTGCCATTGTCTTCATCCTTTCGTCCAAATCTATGACAACAATTACCAAAATTAATTTGAAATTTTAACTATATTAAAATTTTAATTAAATGAACAAATTTGCTCCGCTTAAACTTTTGAGATAAGTGATAATTTAATATGGTATCAGAGCAAAGTTGAATTCACTCTTATTTCAATAAAAATATTTCACGTATTGGATATCACCTAATAAAAGGGAGTTTGAACCCACACGTAAGGGAGAGTTATATTATTGATTAAATAAATAAATTTACCTCTTCATATCAACTTAAACTTTTAGAATAAGTAGTAATTTAACATATTATAATTGTGAAAAGGAAAAATGATAGTGCTTAGCATACATGAAACAATTTTTGATAAAGTCTACGTACTCCCCTCAAACTACTACCCAATTGACAATGTCCCTTCTAAACTTTCAATTTAGACAATATCCACCCAAACTACTAAAAATTGTCAATATTCTCCCAATGAAAAAATTATCTTTCATAAAATAAAAATATGGAATAACTTTACAAAAGGGTATTGAATTATACGGCGTTTTGAAATAAAGGTACTAAACTAACAAATGTCTTAAACTAAGGTATTTTCTCATTGTCTTGCTTAAGAGTATTATGTTAGGTTTTACCAATAAATAAGTAACCATATCAAGGAGTATCATGAATTTCCCACCAGTGTTATGCCCTAGACTTCGTCACAAAGAGCTAATTTGAGATATAATTTTTTTAAAAAAAAATTGGGTGAAAGAAATTATTTCAATTCAGTATAGAAAATTCTTTTAACTGGAGTTACCAGCGAAAATAGAGAGGTTCATGACATTTGAAAATAATTTGAATTTTTTTTTTTTTTTTTTTTTTTTAAAAGTACATCTGAAACTATTACAAAGAAAAAATAAAAGAACAAAAGCAGGAGGGTTGGGCAACCCAAATTTAAAACTAAGAATGAAAGTACGCGGGGGCAATGCTTCCGAAGATGCGGGCCATTTGGCTACGACATCTGTGAGGTCAGCGTCATGGAGCCCAACAGCAACGTCCATATATATATATATATATAAATTTAATTTGATTTAATTTCAAATTTTTCTTAAGAAATAGATTGAAATTAAATCCAGGGAAAAAAACTGCAACATAAAAAATAAATAAATAAGGAAAAAAAAAATTTATGTACACCGACATTATGAACATGCATAGCTATGCTTGGTTGTCGAGAAAGACAGAAATTACATTAGGCCAACTGGTCAAATGAGTGCACGTATACCGAAGACAGAGTTTAAGTGTCATGTACGTTAAAATACAGAATTAGGTGTGATTTATTTTTCTTATTAAGTATTTACCTAAATGTGTGATTGTAATCAAATTTATATGATGAATTTTTTATTTTTTATTTTTGTATTTTCTCCCCTTATCCTTATTTTTTCTATAAATAAATCTATAACAAAAATAAATTAAGTCAATAAAACCAATAGGACACTTCTTGAATGGTAGAAGTAGGCCTGTAGAAATTTTAATTTTTTTTTTTTTGGAAAGAGTACTAATGTAAAATGAAGTAAATGTAATTTTGAGTATTTTGTAAGCATTTTTTTGCAAATATTTTTGTTTTAAAAAAGAAAAATAAAAGTTAATGAAATTTTGAGTATTTTGTAAACATATATATTTTAGAAATACTAGACATTTCAATTTTTTTTTTTTTTTTTCAAATAATGTGTCACAATTCTCAAAATAATAAATCACGTAAAATTGTAATATATTTAGAAATTAACTTTTTTTAAAAAAAAATTATGATGTAGAGCTTTCCTTTTTTTTCTTTAAAGTGTTTGTTAATGTTGTTGTTTTAAGATAAGAAAAGAAAAGAGAGGTAAAAGTTTTTATCAAAGAAAGCTCTGTCTGACAGCTTCTTTTTAAATTTTTTTTATTTTTAGCATTTTATCCCAAAAAAAATAAAATAAAAAATTTATTAAAATTTTTAGAAAAAGGTACAAGCAGCATAGAAAAGAACGCTAAAACGAATGGTCGCTCTCAGATACTGCAACAAGGAAATTGATTGGGTTGGGATATTTGTTTGTTGGTTTTACACGTTACCTTTCACGTATTCAGGGTTTCAAATTTCAAACAAACTACTACGGATCTGACGCATTCAAACAACATACGGCGCGGAAAGGTCGCTGTCCTACTCCCTATGCTACCCTCTATATGTATACCTGACACAACGCGCGCAAACAAGGCGCGTGTTACATGAGAATGGCATTGGCCGTCGATTTAAGATTTGTCTTTTGAAAATCATCCTACCCGTACGTACCTTCTGAGGGGCTCAAAAGATAAAATAATAAAAGCAATAGGGTTTGGAGGGGTCCGTACCAGCAAGGGTGGACACGAGCCAGGGAGGCTTGGAGCTGCTGTTGCTGAAGCTGAAGCTGAAGCTTCTTCTTTTTGGTGTTGGAGGCCATTGATTTTGACTCTCGGCAGAAGAAGCATACGACCCTGCTTTCTCAGATGTCATCTCAACCCTTCGACAACCCAATTAAATGCTGCCACCACACCACCTGTACACACAATAATAATACTCATATTTATTATGTTATATATTTATATTTTCGTTTGAATTACTTTTTAAGCCCCTTTTTTTCATTTACATTTTAGCAAATTCAAAAAAAAAATCAAAAGCTTTAGCAAGAGTTCATCACATAAAATACTTCAAATTATTTTTAACCATAAACAAAAACTTGAATTGCTTAATAATTTGAAAATAATATTAGATAAAAGAAAACTTCAACAAACACGGCCTTAAAACTAGCCCTGCCAGTCCAACAGTACCACCGAAATTGCATTTAAAGAGGAGACCGAACAATATCTACTCCCAATCCTTGTTCTGAGAATAGAAGCGGAAAAATCAGAGAAGGGGACATAAAAACGCAGATCTCGAGGACATTTAATGACCACATAAAATCAGAAAAGAAAACAAAAAGAAATACAACAAATTAAAGATGAATGTATTATTATTATATATCATTTGACGAACATTCACGGCGCTGTAACACTAATTACTCAAATTATTTTTCTCAAGTTTTCTGGTTAATCAGAAAACGACTAGCAGAATCGAAACGCTGAGAAACCATTGTTTCGGACTGCGTTTGAAACTACGATGAAACTTCATAAACATATAATATAATTATCCGGAGCTAACTTTTCTTTTTCAATACATTTTTTCAGCACCAGATGGGAGGGATATTCCAAACAAAGTCGAATTTTACACCGACACAGAGAATTCCCGAGAAGAAGAACTACTAGGCATCGGCGGCATAAGGCTACGAGAGAGAGAGAGAGAGAGAGAGAGAGAGAGAGAGAGAGAGAGAGAGTTACCGGAGAGTAGGACAAAATGTGAAAGGCCTGAAAGAGCTGAAACCTTGGCAGGGTGGTGTAGAGCAATAGGCAACGTACTGGAAGAGAGATGCGGAGATTTTACAAGCATGGAATAAAAAGGAGTGGTAAGATATATATATATATATATTACAGAGAGAAATAGTTCTGTAGGCTCTGTAGTGTGATTGTCAAAGCATGACATCATCGGCCATGACTTTAATTTGAGATTGACCAGTCGAAGACAAACACCTGGTTTGTCAGAATCTTAATTCCATTTTTGTATTTGATTTTCAAATATGCCTTTACCCAGTATTTAAATAATTAACATCAATTAATAAAAGTATTATATTTATAATATATTAAACTCGCGTCTTAAATTTGGTCAATTTGAAATCTAAAGTCTAAAAGGAAAAATCTATAAAAAGTGATTTTGAAATATTTTTCCTAAAAATGCCCATCAAGATACAGTAATCCTTATGAAATTGTTTAATTCCTTTCGAGATAAGCAATTGAAATTTTACCATATCAATAGTTACTGCATTTGAGATTTTAGGGGCTAACAATTTATTTGTTTGATGAGATAAATGTAGCTTTGGTTAGGTAAAAGTGAATTATTTGGGCCATGTGATTGCCAATGGGAGCAGTAGTTGATTTCGATAAAATTGCTCTAATGCTATAGGGATTTGTTTGTTGCACAATTTATTTATACAACTCCTACACAATTCAAGACATTATCCACATGAGTCCTACTAATGTGTCTTGAATTACGTAAGAATTGTGTAAATAGGTTGTTCGAAAATCATTTTCCAATGCTATAATGGTCTAAGGATCCCTCAAAGCTCTATTTGGTTTCCTTGGGCTTACTGGCTACCATCATAAATTTACAAGTATAGTTCCATAGCCTGACATTGACAGAACTCTTAAAAAAAAAGACGGGTTTTTGTGGAATGATGCGGCTGAACGGGCATTCACCACCCTTAAAAAGGCAATGGCAGAAGCTCCAATGTTGGCTTTATCAAATTTCTCCCAATGCTTTATGGTTGAATGTGATGCATCTAGTATGGGTATTAGCACCATTTTGATGCAAACCAATAGGCTCATAGCCTATTTCAATCAAGCTTTTCATGATAAAATCTCGAATTGTTAACTTATAAGGAAGAAATGCTTGCTTTGGTTGTTGCTGTGTAGAAATTGCAGCCTTTTTTACTGGGATAAATTTATAGTCAAAATGGACCACCATAGCTTGAAGTATTTGTGTACCCAAACTATTGCTACCGAGGCCCAACAAAAGGAGTTTATCAAACAATGTGATGTGTGTCAACACATTAAACTTAGCCATTCCAAACCGGCAGGCCTTCTAAAACCCCTTCCCGCGCCCTTGCAAATTTGGGAAGTCATTTCAATGGATTTTATTAAGGGTCTATCGAATTCCCAATTAAAGTTTGCTATTTTCATAGTGGTTGACCGATTCTCCAAATATGGGCATTTTACAGCAATCAAACACCCAAACATAGTATCACAAATTGCACAAGTCTTTTTTGCTTTTTTTTTTTTTTTTTTTTGTGGCTCCCTAGGAGTGATTTTACCTTTAAAGAGCTCAAAAGGTTTTTACTTTGTCAACAAAATCTTGTTGTGTTGGTGTGATTGCTTTATGCTTTCTTGAGTGGTGTGATATATTTTGTGCTACATATTTTACTGCACAATTTTTAATTGTGAGCATTGGGGTCTAAATTCCGTGTCTCACTTTTCTTAAACCATTCTTCTTTCGAACTCATTTTCGTTAAACACATGTAACATATCATGAGAACATAACTTTCATAATCGTATTTCAAAATACACAAGGCTCATAATCATTAACAAAATCGTATACATTTTTTGCAGTAAAATACTCAAGTGCAGGGTCAATAAGTTTATACTTACTACTTGGGCTTAATATGTGTTTTGCACCTTTATCCACGTGCTCAAACTTGTCAGTTGTACATTTATTCTAAATATCAGACTTTAATCATCAAAATGATTCCTTTAATTGTTATAAGATGTTTTGATCGAACAAAATCCAGTTTCATTCGATCAAAGTTCTAGAAACCCTAGTTTGTACGTTTTGTCCTATTTTCGTTCAATCGAACCTTACTACTAGATTACTTTTACATGATTTTTTGCACTAATCTCATTTTATTTTTACCAATATATTTTCCTAACTCATACAATCTTAATAAACTGTTTGCATACATTATACATATGTTTATAGTATTAAAAATCTCGTTATTATAACTAACCCATATATTGCCATTATTTACATTTCCTTTAAAATTCTAACAATAATTCGTTGTTATGATGATTATCCAGCACACCACACAAATCTAACATGTCTATATTTCAATATAATCTCCATATGTTAAACCTAACCTCCATTATTCTCCATATGTTCTTCACATTCTAAAAAATAGTCTAACATGTTAATATCACAATCTACAAATTTATTTGGCCATTATAACAACTATATTATACGGAGTTTTAGTCTTAAGATGCTCTCCCTTAGAGTAACACTTCTAGAATCATGTCTGAAAGTCCTCCGTATAACACACCCTCACCAAAATACTCAAGCTTCTCACTTAAGACTAAAAAAAATCGTCCAAAAAGCCTCTTTGTGTCTTTTGGAATGAACCAGAACGATCTGTTTTGTTCTTTAAATAGACATTTTTGCATAATTACTGTTCATTTCATTCGATCGAATTTATTTTTGATCAATTGAATTTGGCATTAATTTTTGTCAGAAAAAGTCATGTCCCACTTATCCCCACATGTCAAGTGACATGTGGAGATATTATTTTTGTTTTTATCAAATCTACATTAAATGTTGCCAGGCGACGTTTCATCCCTACCTAACTCCACATGTTGACTGACACGTGGATATGCTATTTTTGTTTGATTGAAATTATTTTTCGTTCGATTGAATTTGTATTAAATTATGTCTAGAGACATCTCCTACCCACCTAACCCTGCACATTGACTGACACGTAGAGATGTTATTTTTGTTCGATAGAAATTATTTTGGACCAAACAAAATTTGTGTTTGTTTGATTCATCGTATGTGATTGTTCAATTCCATCATAGGTTTCTCTTTTAGCTGACATATGGATATTCTTCGTTCTTTCGATCGAATTTATTTTTGTTCGATCGAACTTTGTGTTTGTTTGATTTTTTGAATGTTTCTTCCCTATCTGACACATGTCATATTTAATTTTTAAGATCAAACTTACTTACGTTCAAATGAATTTTCCTTTGCTTCAAATTTTTAAAGTTTACGTAGCTAACTGTAAATCGGTCATAACTTTTACTATGGTCGTCAAAATTGTGCATATGAATCCAATTCGAAATGATCTTTTCGACAGGCACGTCATGATCATCAAGCTATGCTAGGTGAGCACACTTTCAAGCTCAAAAGCTATCTTTTTAATCCTCAAAACATTCATTTTCTTCCATTCTCTATCTCATTTTGACCTTAATGGGTATTTTATGCATTTTGTTATTTCCTTAATAAATAAAATGTGCATTTTATTTCATGGGCGTTACATTGTTTGTAAAATTAGCCGCTAAGGCTTACTTCGTAACATTTCGTTCCAATGTTTGCAATTTTTCTCATGATTAGTTGGGCTTAACCCAGTACTCCTAACTCTATTCCACAAGTAACCACTTCCTAACCCCTTATCTCTTCTCTCTCTCTCTCTCTCTCTCTCTCTCTCTCTCTCTATATATATATATATATATATATATATATATGTTTTTGATAGGTTTGATCGATCAAACCATTTTGTTTTAAGTTCGATCGTTCGACACCTCATTTTGATAAATCGAAACACACTGTCTCACGTCTTCCATGCACGAAAACACACAAAACCCTAATTTTTTTCCACACTTATATCACACTTCTCTAAACTATCCAAACATCACTTTAAAACATTGTTCACAACTCAAAAAATCTTTCTTTTTTCTCTAAACTTCGCTACACAATCTCAACAATATCATTAACAATTACAAACCTCAACACAATAATCACTACCTCAACACAAAACAACAAAACAACCACATTGTACTTTGTAACTCTCATGCAACATCCTCCTCCAGCAAACTTTACAACACAAGGCCAGACCAACATCTATATTTCAATAAACACTTACAAAACACTCACTAAACAATCCAAGCAAAACAACACAAAACCCTATTATACCAAACAAAATTTAGAGAGGGACTTACCTTTGAAGCTTTTCCTCCTCCTTAACTCCTCGTCTTAAAGCCCCCTCTCAAGCCCACCCCCCCTCCTCTCTCTCTCTCTCTCTCTCTCTCTCTCTCTCTCTCTCTCTCTCTCTCTCTCTCTCTCTCTCTCTGGTTTGGCTTCAATACAACAAGAAAAGAGGGATAAAGAATAAAATAAGGTCTTCCCCCCCTCCCCCCTCCTTAATAGTTTTCGTTTTATAGTGGCTTCAATTGCATGTTTTAAAATGGGTTGATCCATCAAACTGTATCTGGATCGATCAAAACGTGGTAGCCCACATTAAATTGGATGTCGAATCTCACCTATTCGCACACGTGAAACTCTCTTCGATCAATCATAGTGTGCTTCGTTCAATCGAAGTATGACAGACTCGTCTGATACGAGTCACTTCTCATCTACCCACCCATTTGATACATCTCTCTGATTTGCCAGAGCATCTGTTCTCATATAAACCTTAGATCTATCTTTCATCTTGAATTTGAAAGTTGGAAGCATCATTTCCCATATATGTCCAAGAAAAGCATTTTAAAAGAAGAAATATACCAAGGAGAAAAATGGTTTTCTTGATATCATTTTTTAAAAAAATTGAGTATTTTATTATGTAAAATTTCTTAAAGTCTAATAATTGATTTCAAATTAAATAGCTAAGATTGACTTTTTATATCAATATTTATTCTTTAAAAATATGATAAATATTGAAAAAAAAAATATTACGTGCAAAGTTTTAGATTAATAAAAACATGGCTTTAGAAAAGAATAGAATTTATTGATTTTGCAAACCAACATTGTTTTAGACTTCAAGGTAATTATAATCAAAATGATGCCATTTTTAGACTTGTTTTCTAAAAAGGTCAAGTCAGGTTGAAAAAAGTTAGAAGTTTAAAACACTTTTTGACTAAAAATCTAACTTATGTTAGAAAACTTAACCCAATTTCAATCTCACCTCTACCTGTCGTTGGAAGCCGACTCATACAGTTCAGAACTCTGATGGAAGCATGTCAACTATCATAAATTCAAATTATGGCACAACGCTAAATGATAAATAGTGAGTTACAAGCCGATGTTTGGGAACGGGTTTTTGGGCCGTGGATGGGTAGAGAAGCTGGATCAGTCTTCCTAGGTTTACCTATGGTGACTGAAATGTGTAACACATTAGGATAATTCTAGGTACCGTGGGCCTCCTAAGAACAAACGTGAGTTTGGTAATATAATTCTTCAATACTTTTATTCATCAAGCAACCAGTTAAATAAACTTACAATATCAAAGATAAAAAATGAATATAACTATGGAGATATGTATGAAGAATCTCCTACAAACTTCTATTACTATCCCAACACTAAGAATAAGCATTATCCTTTATTCCCCAATTCTAGCTAAACTCTAATAGATGAATAACAATCCAATAATAAATAAATAACACTCCACGACTGATGGTGTTTATTCCCAATAGGACTTTTCTTCAACTTACCCCTTCCTTGGCTTGGTACATAACACTCCATCCCCTATTGGTTTGCCTTTGTCCTCAGGGGTAAGGTTTGCAAAACGGCAAGCAAGCTCCTCATGGGACTCCCATGTTACATCTGGAGGAGACTTATCGTGCCAATGGGTAAGTAATTCAATTTGACCATGACGCACACGGCTGTCCATAACTACGCATGCTTGAGGCAGTAAGAGTTGAAGGTCCTCTTCAATGGCTGGTAACATGGGTGAGATGGTAGACCCGACACCCAAATTTTTTTTTTTTTTTTTGTTTAACAATGAAACATGGAAGACGTTATGAATTTTAGTGTCTTTGGGAAGCTCCAACTGATAAGCAACAGAGCCAATTTTTCCAAATTGTGAAATGGACCAAAGAAACGAGGAGCAAGTTTAGGATGAAGTCGACAAACCACGGTGTGTTGCTAATACCGTTGCAGCCTTAAATAAAACCATTCATCCGGTTGAAAATGATTCTCCTCATGGCTCTTGTCATAGACTTGCTTCATGCGATTTTGAGCTTGGAGCAAGTGCGCATGCACCACCTTTACACTACAAAAATGCATGTAAATAGTCACGTGCAGTTTGACACGTGTACAGTGTCGTACACGTGTCAAACAGTTAGACACGTGCATTTTGACACGCGTGTCAGATGTGCAAGTCATTAACTGCACAATTTGACACGTGTATTGAGATATACGTGTCAAATTTGACACGTGTATTTCAAATACACGTGTCAAACAGTTTGAAACGAGTATTTTAAATATTCGTGTCAAACCGGTTTGACACGTGTATCTCAATACACGTGTCACACCGGTTTGACACGTGTATTGTGATACACGTGTCAAACTGACAGACACGTGTATCACAATACACGTGTCAAACCGGTTATTTTTTTAAAAAAAAATTCCAAATTGAATTTTTCATTTAAATAAATTTTTAATAAATTAAAAATACGATTAAATAATTAAATAAAAAATTCAATTTGGAATTTTTTTTCAATTTAATTTTGTTATTGGTTATTTAAAATTATTTGGTTTAATAAATTTTCGTTATTTCAAATTTTATTATTTCCGACCACAAATAACGCAATATTGATTTTACCCAAAAACAGCACAAAATCATATTACACAAACCAATAATTAATAACGTATTCGTTAACTACGCAAATATTTACAAATAAAAATTAATTACACAAAATATCTACAAATCTGAAGGGCGTCCTTGCGAATCACGAGGTACCGTCCCAGGCGTGTTTTCGCCAACCGGCGATTGCTGCGCAAGGAATGGTGTAGCGGGCGAAGGTGTAGCGACAGTGGAGTGCTGGCTCAGCCGTCGTCCAACAGGCGACAACGTACCAACCGTTGTCGAATTACCTGCAAATAATATAGACAATTAAAGTATATTATATTACTTGAAAAATTAAAGGGGTAATTAAAACAAATTGAAATTAATTTTGTCCTATACACAATATAAATCATACCTGCAGATACACTACTAACAGACGACGTACTACCTACGTGTGCAGGTGAAGACTGAGTACCAAGACATGGTGCTGATGCTCCCATGGAGGACATGAAGACCTCAAACTGTCGCATGCGCTGCTCCATGGCGTCGAACTACTGCATGCGCTGCTCCAACAGGTCATTCCTCACTCGCTCAGCCCGTAGCTCCGCTTGGATTTCTTCCATCTTCCGAGCGTGTTCGGCCCAATCCCGAGACGTGCCCTGAGATGGTCCCCCCCTGTGACCGAGGCCTATATGAGAAACATGTCCCCCGAACAGGTGTGACATTCGGCCCAACCTGCCGAACCCTCCCTGCATACTCAAGCCTCTCAACCGCCTGTTCGTAAGCGTCGTTCGGTGCCCAACGCAACGTGTCTACGGAGACGCTTTGCGTGGCGGCTGGATCACTGGATAAACTCTGCGTCATCCTCTCCTGTACGTCGTCAACATGAAAAACTCATATATTGAATAATGACATATCACACATAATTTAAAAATATTAGTAAATTAAATCAGTAGCATACGCATAGGACCCGTGTACGTTCGTTCACGTAAGTGCCGTCCTTCCTTGTGTGGGTCTTCACGAACGACGCGACGCGAGTGGGGGGCGTGCCAGATGTACATGTCTGTCGTCATGCAGTTGACATATATAACAAACAGATAGCGATAAAAATAGTATAAAGAAAAAAAAAACAATTAGTAACAAATATTAAAAATATAAACATATATTTTTTCATATCTTCTCGTGATTAAATCTGGCATAACTTTTAGATCCCGTACAATGGGGAAGGTCATTCTGCTCCCGCAGCCTCTTCATCCGTTTAGAGGTTGCCTACGCATTGAACATGAAAATAAAAATGTAAGCATTGACACACTTAAATTAAAACTAAAATTAAATGAACTGTTATTAAAAAACTACAACATTTTTTTGGCCTACATACCCTTTTATGCTCAGTGCACCAATCTCTCAGCAGGAACTCTACATCTGCTGCGTCATACTGCGCAAAAAAATTGTCCGGCATTCTCGCACGGATACTCTCGGGCGTGTCACCGTCTCCAACACATAGTTTGGTTTTGAACCTCGACTTCCACGAGCGGTGCTTACGACCAATATCATTCCACTCCTCCTGTTGTGTCCTGCGCGCGTCTACTGATACAGGTAGATAGAACTCCTCCTGCACATTCAATCAAAGCATTATAGGTTTAAAAACTTCAAGAAAAACATTAATCTCAAGTTTAATTCAAATAAATAATTAAATTATATTCATAAACATACCATTAGCACGTCCCACATTGCCTGCTTAATCTGCTTATTTACCCTCGCCCCTTCATCCCGCATATGTATGTAGGACCCACTCCTGATCAGCTTGCCCTCAGCCTGCCGAAAACGATTGCAGGCTCGTCCTACAGGTTGTATAGCAGCATTGTACTGCAATACAACCTTCTTCCCCCTCGGGAGCACCCAGTTTCTCTCTGGGTCCTTAATCACCTCATAATATATGGTTCCGTCTGGGTTGTACCCTAATGAAAAAAAATATTCAACATTTAATCGGTTAACATTAAAAAACATATATATATAAACAAATTGTAATCAAATAGTTATTTTTTTTCCAAACAAAAAAATTTTTTTTGGTAACATAATATGAGTTTTAAGGATGTCTAAATATGTACTTACCCATCAACCGAATCTGCTCAATCTCTATGTGCTGGGTCGCTGGGTCACCTGCAACCTCCTCACCAACCCCTCCGGCTGGTGGAGGCTGCTGATCATCATCTGAATCCATATCCTGGGGGCTACCGGGGGCCAACTGATCGGTACCCAACATCGCAACGTCCTCCTCATGGGTACTCTGGCTCCCCCCCACATCTGGCATCTGACTTTCACCGGAAAGTGGCACCTGGCTCTCACCAAATAAAGGCATCTGGCTTTCTACATGCCTCGGGCCCTGACTCGCCCCCGATGCTGGCATCTGTCTCGCCCCCAAAATCTGGCCCTGCATCGCCGCCTGTGCTGGTATCTGTCCCAACCCCACAGCCGGCATCTGCATCTCCCCGGTCTGTGACAGTGGAAATCTACCATCCTGCGTCTCACTATCAGGGTTACACGTCGACGGTACACTATACGTATACAGAAAGTACGGCGCATAACCCTGTGGCCCCATCCCCTCTCGCACCCACCATCGATAGGCGTTACCCGGTTGGGTGAATCCTATCTGAGATAATGTCGGCAGCTCCGACAATGGAGAGCTTCAAGGTCCAGCTGTGCTGGTCTGCCCGTGATCTGACGTGGGCACGGCCACTGTACCCGTCTGGGTGGTGTGACCATGCCGCAATATATAATGCCGTCGAATCAGTGGGCGTGGTCATGGGGGGAACGGGTGGGCGAGGTGCCCGATATGCATAAGAGGGGGTCTCTGGTCCATCAATACCTGCGAACAAATGTAGACAAATTAATTAGAATATGTTTTTTTAATATATTTTTAATGAATATGCAAATTATACAACGAAATTTATGCAAATAATAAAAATTTGTTTTGAGTTCAAGTGAATTGTACAAACAATATATATATATCAGTCAAGTGTATTGAGTTCAAGCTAATTATACTCACAACAAATACATCAATCATTGTATCACGGGAGCTTCAATCGGATCAATGTTGGGCCTATCGTACTCGAATTCATCATTCGTATCGGGTAGGTCATCAGTGGCTAGTACGAGCGGTACGCACTCATGGTAGGTTGTACCATCCTCATTACTCCCATCCCCCTGGCCAACGTCGTACACGTTGCGCGGTTTGGTCCTAACCGCACAAACCCAATTTGGGTTCCTTCCATCTTCTACGTAGAATACTTGATCCACCTGAGATGTAAGCACGTACGGCTCGTCCTGAACCAGGTCTCCCCTGTGGACGAGGTGATTGAAGTTGACAAACACTAGGCCATACTCGTCTATTGTGAATCCTTTGTCCATCGTGGGGTCTGCCCAATTGCACTTAAATAGGACGTACGTAGTCCTGTCATAGTACTCGACCTCAACTATATCGGTTAACTGCCCGTAGTACGTTTCGCCTTCAACGGTAGGAACACATACGCCGCTGTTCTGAGTCCTCCTTCCCACATCATGGGCAAGCGTGCGAAACAATTTTCCATTTACCACGTACCTGTTGTACTTGATCGCTGTCTTCTTTAGCCCTCTACAACGCATAACCAAGTTGTGGCCCAATTCCTCCCTACGTTGATCGTCCAGGCCATCAACGTATGTTATAATTACAAATATTAAACATCACATTGGGTAATTATATTGAACCTGCATAAATTTATCCAATTTCAAAATTACAACTATTTCCTTACATATGCACGGTACCATTCGCAGAACTGCTCATGATGTTGTGCTTCAATAAGAGCCTCCGTAATGCGACCTCTAGTGCATGATCGCCTAAGCGCGTCTTTGTGCATCCTACATTCAACGTATACAATTATGTAATAATTGTTATTAATACTTTTATTTATTCAAATTCGGTTAAATATAAGAACACTACTTACGTCCGCAAATTGTGAAACTCTTCAGAGTTGAACACAATATAACGATGAATCTGGTGCATTATCAACCGGTTCAGGGTAACACGCGTGCCCGCCCCCTTGGATCCATCAGGATTTCTCTGAGGTCTGTTGTGGAATGTTGGTGCGTTATTCAGATACCTTGAACAGAACGTTACCAGCTCGGTCGCTATGTACCCCTCCGCAATGCACCCCTCAGGAGCCGCTTTATTGCGCACATTAGACTTGAAATTCCCAAGACTCCTGGTGTACACACATACACGACAATTTAATTGTCGTCAATTAGGGTTACAATTAAATCGAAATATATATATACATATTACGCCAAATTTTACCTCTCTGCCGGGTACATCCATCTATACTGCACGGGTCCGCCGAGTCTACACTCGCGTACAAGATGCACGACCAAGTGGACCATGCTGGTAAAAAATCCTGGAGGGAATATCTGTTCTAGCTTGCACAAAGTGATACAGACGTCACCCTGCAGTCGGTCCATATCTTCTTGTGATAGCTTAGTTGAACATATGCCTCTAAAAAATGCAGAAATCTCCACAAGAGGTCTAACAACTTTATCTGGCAATGACTTACGCGGTGCAATTGGGAGAAGCTGTTGCATCAGTATGTGGCTATCATGGCTCTTCAAGCCGGAAATTGTACGGTCCTTGAGCCGAATACATCGTGAAATGTTCGAGGCGTATCCGTCCGGGACCCTCACATTTCGAAGAACCTTCAGAAAATTTTCTTTATCCTCTCTAGACATGGTGTGACAGGCAGCGGGAATATACGTTTTACCATTTGCGGCCGTGAACGGATGCAACTTAGGTCTCAACCCCATTTCCTGCAAGTCCAGCCGAGCTGCCAAGTTGTCATTCGTTTTCCCTTTTATATCCAAAATAGTGCCAAGTATATTGTCCATGACATTTTTCTCTATGTACATAACATCAAGATTGTGCCTAAGCAAATTGTCTTTCCAATACGGCAATCTGAAAAAGATACTTTTCTTCTTCCATATAATATCGGAACTCCCTGCACCCTTCTTCCGCTTCTTCCGTTTCTTCTTCTTACCCGCGATCTCATCCCCAAACGCAACTCCGTCCAACTGTCGGAGGACCTCGTCTCCGCATGGCACAATCGGCGCGCTGTCAAATTCTTCAGTACCGTCAAATGTTCTCCTGTTCAGCCGCCACAGATGTTCAGACGGCAAGTATCTCTTGTGCCCCATATAGCAAAATTTACATCTGTTCTTTAAGCGTATAGAACTTGTCGATTGCATACAGGAAGGGCATGCCTTCGCACCCCTGTTAGGCCAACCAGATAAATCTGCATACGCTGGCAAGTCGTTTATTGTCCACATCAACTGGGATCGCATAATAAAATTTTCCTTCTTTGAAGCATCGAATGTTCGTACCCCTACATTCCACAGTTCCAGCAACTCATCAATCAATGGCTGAAGGTAAACATCAATATCCATACCTGGTGAGCTCGGTCCAGGGATAACCAGGGACAGGATGAAGGACGACTGTTTCATGCACATCCAAGGTGGCAAATTGTACGGCACAAGCATTACGGGCCATGTGCTGTGGGATGTCCTCATGTTCCCAAATGGATTAAATCCATCTGCTGTCAAACCAAGCCGGACGTTCCTACTCTCTGCCATAAAATCTGGATGTAAAATGTCAAACGATCTCCATGCCTCACCGTCGACCGAGTGCCTCAATACGCCATCCCTAGTGCAGCCTTCTGCATGCCATCTCATATGGGGCGCAGTATGCTCAGACATGAATAACCTCTGTAACCGTGGGATGAGTGGAAACCACCTCAAGATCTTCACCGGGCGTTTTTTCCTCGTTGATATGACCTCACCATCCTCATCTATATGTGTATCAGCCCTCCACTTAGATTCTCCACATACGGTACATGAATCTAATTCTTTATTGTCTTTCCAGAATAACATACAGTCATTACGGCATGCCGGAATCTTCTCATACCCCAGACCCATGCTACTTAGGAACTTTTTCGCCTCATACGTGTTATCTGGCAATGCCTCATCGCAAGGAGGCAACAGCTGTTGATAAATTCGAGAATGTCTGAAAATATCTTGTTACTAATACCTCCAACGCACTTTAAATTGTACATGTGTACAATAGCACTCAATTTATTATGCTTAGTACCAGGGTGAAGTGGCTTCTCGGCAGTCTTTAACAACTCTTGGTACTTCAATGCGTCCCCACAAGAGGTATCTTCGTCAACTTGTTGCGGATCCGTCATGACGGCTTCAGCAACATCGTGCACGCCGAAGGCGTCACGCAACATGGCGTGCATGTCATCATCCTGTTCCACGGCCACACCCTCATGTTCTGTGACTTCACCATGTTCAGTGCTACAGGCAGCGGTATCTGTGCCACTGTGATAACTCGAACACTGACCAGAAATAGCGGACCCAGTCGTAGTCTCACCGTGCATATACCACAAATTGTATCCCGGATTCATCCCCCTACCTCCAGTCAGGTGGGCAAGAACGTAATCTGGAGTGTGACGTTGGTTATTTCGACAATACTTGCATGGGCAGTAAATTTTGCCATCGATCGCCGTACAGTTACTAACGGCAAATGCCACAAACGCCCTACACCCGTCGTTATACCGTGTCGTACCCCTAGGTGCTGACATCCAAGACTTGTCCATATTTCTCTGTATAGGGTTAAGAGACCGAGACAAATCATACGTCTTACAGTATAAACTTGTAAAAAAATTGCGCATGTCACGCAACATGGGGTGTACGACCTTTTTTCCCTTTTAAAGGGTTTAGGGTTAGGGTTTAGGGTTTTAGTTTTTTTTTTAGAAAGTGTAAGAATTTGTTTTTTTTTTTATTTTTTTTTTATTTTTAAAGGGTTTAGGGTTTGTTAGGGTTTAGGGTATTTTTTTTAGAAAGTGTAGGATTTTTTTTTTTCTTAAGGGTTTAGGATTAGGGTTTAGGGTTTAGGGTTCTAGTTTTTTAGGGTTTAGGGTTTAAGGTTGGGGTTTTAGTTTTTAGTGTTAGGGTATTTTTTTTTAGAAAGTGTAGGATTTTTTATTTTTAAGGGTTTAGGGTTTAGGGTTTAGAGTTTAGGGTTTGTTATGGTTTAGGGTTAGGGTATTTTTTTAGAAAGTGTAGGATTTTTTTTTTTTTTTTTTTTTTTTTTAAAGGATCTAGGATTAGGGTTTAGGGTTTAGGGTTTTAGTTTTTTAGGGTTTAGGGTTTAAGGTTAGGATTTTTGTTTTTAGTGTTAGGGTTTTTTTTTTAGAAAGTGTAGGATATTTTTTTAGGGTTTAGTGTTTAGGGTTTAAGGGTTTAGGGTTTAGGGTTTAGGGTTTAGGGTTAGGGTTTGTTAGGGTTTAGGGTTTAGGGTTAGGGGTTGTTAGGGTTTAGGGTTTAGGGTTTGTTAGGGTTTAGGGTTTAGGGTTTAGAGTTAGGGTATTTTTTTAGAAAGTGTAAGATTTTTTTTTTTTTGGGTAAAGTGTTTAGGGTTAGGGTTAGGGTTTTTTTTTTTTGAAAGTGTAGGATTTATTTATTTTTTTAATGGTTTCGGGTTAACGTTTATGGTTTTAGTTTTTTTTTTTTTTTTTTTTTTTTTTTTTTTTTTTTTTTTATAAGGGTTTAGGGTTTAGAGTTTGTCAGGGTTTAGGGTTTAGGGTTAGGGTTTTAATTTTTTCTTTTTTTTTTAGGGTTTAAGGTTTAGGAATTGTTAGGGTTTAGGGTTAGGGTTTTTTTTTTTAAGAAAGTGTAGAATTTTTTTTTTTTTTTTTTAAGGGTTTAGGGTTATGGTTTTTTTTTAGAAAGTGTTGGTGTTTTTTTTTTTTAGGGTTTGTGTTGGTTTTACGGTTATGAGATTTAAAGTTTAGGGTTACAGTTTAGGTATTTCTTAAAAAGTAGACGGTCAATTTAATTGTTTTTCTTCCATATTCAAACCAATGGTTTGTTTGTTTGTTTTTTTTTTTTTTTTTTTTTTTTTTTTTTTTTTTGTTTCCATTTATCATTTTCAAAAGTGTCATCGTTGGTATAAAACGCTAAACTAATATGCGATATTGTTTGATTTTTTTTCCACTAACAAAAAAAACTCATGAATTCGTAATAACACATTAAAATAAATATATATAAAACCTCTCAAATCAACATTTAAAACAAAAAAAATTAAAAACAATAAAAACACAACAACATAGTGTAAAAGTACAAAGCTTCATAAAAAAAAAATTTAATAAATAAAACCCTAAATGACACAAAAAATACAAAGGTGTACACAAAAGTTTCATAAAAAATGTACTAACCAAATATATATATATTAAAAAAAACACCAAAACCGAAATGCAGGAGTCCATTACAAAAAAGGCAAAAACAAAATTATATGTATAAAAATTCAGTAACATTGCAATAAAATAATAGAACAAATAAAAAATCATGAGAAGAAAAAATATGCAGAACATGGAAAAAAAATACTCGACCGGATATACATGTAGAAGAAAAAATTAAATACAAACAATAAGGGAAATTATACTCACTGCCAAATTGGGTCTATGGACAAAATATGCAGGTATATATCTGCATATTTGGAGGAACAAAATATACCAAAAAAATCGACGTTAGCAAAATATACCAAAATGATATATGTAGAAACCGGTATACAGAGAGAGCAAATGAGGGAAATACCGGAGCAAATTCACGCACGGCCGGAGAAGGAGCTGTCGGAGAGTAGTCCCGGTTGAGAGAGATAGAGAGAGAGAGAGAGAGAGAGAGAGAGAGAGAGAGAGAGAGAGAGAGAGAGAGAGAGAGAGAGAGAGAGCTAAGATAGATCCGGATCTGGTGTATATATATATCCGTAAGAGAGAGCGAGAGAGAGAGAGAGAGAGAGAGAGAGAGAGAGAGAGAGAGAGAGAGTCGGTGAGAGAGAGAGATGCTCGTGCGCCGACGGTCACCACGTCGGCCGGCTGAGCTCGACGTACGGGGGGAGAGAGAGAGAGAGAGTGTGAGAGAGAGAGAGAACGTATGAGAAATGGGTAGCTTCCAGAGCTATATAATATATATATATATATATATATATATATATATATATATATATATATATATATATATATATATATATATATATATATAAATTATTATATAAAATAATATAATAATTTAAAAAATCTAAAATTTGAATAAACGTGCGTTGGTGTTGGCCAAGTGGCGCACGGGAGAAGTCCCGCACGCCAGACCTGGAAAAACAATTGGACACGTGTACTCTGTACACGTGTCCAATTGGAGACGTGTATTTCAATACACGTCTCCAATTGTAGTTTTTTTTTTAATAAAAAAATATATTATAATTATATATAAAATAATATATGAATAAATATATATATAATTTATTCAAGTAAATACAAATACAAACCCATGCAGCCCTAAATGTATGTACCGTACATATAGCTAAACCCTAAGCGCTAAAACTAAACTGTAAACTATAAATTAAAACTCTAACACTAAGTATATATACTATATTAAACCCTAAATAAAAAATAAAAACTAAAACCTAACCATAAAATTAAACTCTAACCCTAAGTGCTAGACTATATATAGCTATAAACTATAATCCTGAGGGTACGTACTATATCTAGTCATAAACCCTAACCCTAATCCTCTATCCAAAAGTATATACTATATATATATATATATATATAGCTATAAAACTAAACCATAAGTAAATGTACTATATATATAGCTATAAATCATAATCCTAAGTATATGTACTATATATATCGGAACAATCTAATTTTGAACTGCTAATGATTTAATATATATATTTAAAAGTGTACAATAATAACACATGAAAAATATATTGACATTATTATTCATAAAATGTAAAATCAATTAAATTATAACCCATAGCTTTAAGTATATATATTATATATACCTATAAACCCTAAAACCCTAACCCTAAGTGTATATACTATATATAGCGATAAACCCTAACCCTAAGTACGTGTACTATATACATAGCTATAAATCATAATCCTAAGTATATGTACTATATATATCGGAACAATCTAATTTTGAACTGCTCACCCTAACCCTAAGTACGTGTACTATATACATAGCTATAAATCATAATCCTAAGTATATGTACTATATATATCGGAACAATCTAATTTTGAACTGCTCATGATTTAATATATATATATATATATATATATATATATATATATTTAAAAGTGTACAATAATGACACGTGAAAAATATATTGACATTATTATTCATAAAATGTAAAATCAATTAAATTATAACTTATAGCTTTAAGTGTATATATTATATATACCTATACACCCTAAAACCCTAACCCTAAGTGTATATGCTATATATAGCGATAAACTTTAACCCTAAGTATATATACTATATATAGCTATAAACCCTAACCTTAAGAGTATATACTATATATATATCGATAAACCCTAACCCTAAGTATATATACTATATATAGCGATAAACCCTAACCCTAAGTACGTGTACTATATACATAGCTATAAATCATAATCCTAAGTATATGTACTATATATATCGGAACAATCTAATTTTGAACTGCTCATGATTTAATATATATATATTTAAAAATGTACAATAATGACACGTGAAAAATATATTGACATTATTATTCATAAAATGTAAAATCAATTAAATTATAACCCATACCTTTAAGTGTATATATTATATATATCTATACACCCTAAAACCCTAACCCTAAGTGTATATGCTATATATAGCGATAAACCTTAACCCTAAGTATATATACTATATATAGCTATAAACCCTAACCCTAAGAGTATATACTATATATATATCGATAAACCCTAACCCTAAGTATATATACTATATATAGCAATAAACCCTAACCCTAAGTACGTGTACTATATACATAGCTATAAATCATAATCCTAAGTATATGTACTATATATATCGGAACAATCTAATTTTGAACTGCTCATGATTTAATATATATATATATATATATATTTAAAAGTGTACAATAATGACACGTGAAAAATATATTGACATTATTATTCATAAAATGTAAAATCAATTAAATTATAACCCATAGCTTTAAGTGTATATATTATATATACCTATACACCCTAAAACCCTAACCCTAAGTGTATATGCTATATATAGCGATAAACCTTAACCCTAAGTATATATACTATATATAGCTATAAACCCTAACCCTAAGAGTATATACTATATATATATCGATAAACCCTAGCCCTAAGTATATATACTATATATAGCTATAAATCCTAAGTTTAAGTGTATATACTATATTTACATTTTATGAATAATAATGTCAATATATTTTTCACGTGTCATTATTGTACAATTTTAAATATATATTAATCCTAAGTATATATACTATATATACTATATATAGGTATAAACCCTAGCCCTAAGTGTATATACTATATATAATTATAAACTCTAACCCTAACCTTAAGTGTATGTATTATATAAGGGACTAAACCATAAGTATTTAATTCATTATGTAGCGGGGAACCCTCAAAATAGTTGCATTTACTATATATAGTCATAAATAGCAAGGTTACTGTATATAGTTTCTAAACCGTTTACATGCATGCATATCTATATATATAGTATTAATTATAGGTTTTTCAACTTTGTTATGTTTTAATTTTAATTTTTTTTTTTTTTTTTTTTTTTTTTTTTTTTTTTTTTTTTTTGGTTTCTAAACGTAGATGGTGTACAAAACTAAACCCTAATTTAAACTATTTGGTTTAATTATATATATAGCACCAAATTTGTTTAATTATGCATATAGTACAATATGTAAATTAGGTTAGGGTTTACGTACTTATTAGTATACTATATATATATAAATAAGGAAACTAAAAAGTATAAATTCCAAGCATAGAATTTACATATAGCATATAGCTTTCAAACCTAATTTTATGTGTATAAGTTATGTACACCGTATTTTCACAGATTTGTATGGTTAATAAGATAAGGAGTATTTTTTTTTATTTTTTATTTTTTGTTTCAAAAAATTAACACAACACAATTTTTTTTTTTTTAATATATTTTTGGGAAAAAATAACAGTTTGACACGTGTCTTAGGAGACACGTGTCAAATTGTAACATATTCACAATTGGACAATTTGACACGTGTATGTTATACACGTGTCAAAATTGGACACGCGTATTAAATACACGCGTCCAATTGGACATGCGTATTAAATACTCGTGTCCAAATGGACACGTGTAATAATACATGCGTCCAATTTGACGCGTGTAATAATACACGCGTCCAATTGGACGCGTGTATTTAATACGCGCGTCCAATTGGACGCGTGTATTATTACACGTGTCCATTTGGACACGAGTATTTAATACGCGTGTCCAATTGGACGCGTGTATTTAATACGCGTGTCCAATTTTGACACGTGTATAACATACACGCGTCCAATTGTGAATATGTTACAATTTGACACGTGTCAAATTGGACGCGTGTCTACAGTAACCGGTACTGTAGACACGCGTCAAAATGGTAAAATTTTTGTAGTGTTAGCAACCTTTATGGTACCCGGAACATAAGATAGCAATAAGGGAGGGGGGTGTCCATACACCACTTCAAAAGGAGTTGTCTTAGTAGCTAAGTGGAAAATTGTATTATAGCAGAATTCTACCCAAGGGAGCCCTTTGACCCAATATTTCGGATTGTCACCCGTAAAGCACCATAAATACATCTCAAGAGTGCGGTTCATGACCTTCATTTGGCCATCCATTTGAGGGTGATATGAAGAGCTAAAATTGAACTTTATACTGATTCAATACACATGCATAGTACACTTAAAACCCTTTGTAATGACTAAGACAATCTGTGTGCAAACAAGTTCCTCTCTTGCCCTCCTGCCCACGCATCTCTAGCTCTTCACTGGCCAAACTTTCTTCTTGATCTCCTTGTCTACCAACCAATAGATCTCAAATGGTTTATTAATGTAGAACATCTTGTGGTTTGATAACTCCAAGATTATTAATCTTTTAAGCACATCTCGTCACAGGCAGAGGGAATGGGGGGTCGAGAGGGGTCAAATGCCCCCCACCCCCTATTTTTTTTTTTATTATTTTTATCTTACCCCTAGTAGAAAATTCCTCGAATGTCTTGGCTGCCCACCCTCAGCCACTCATCAGGGGCAATGAACATTACCCTCAGCCACTCATCAAATATCAGGGGCAAACCACGACTCACATGGCGACATTATTTTTCTTCTTCTAGAGTTTCAGACTTCTAGTTTTAGGAGGTTAGAAACAAGGCTGAAAACGATGTGAGATGTCTTTTTAGTATTTCCAAATAAGCTTTTAGTTTCAAGTGCTCCATTTTAAAAGGGATAATGATTGAACACCACCCAAAGATACAACTTTTTACCACTTTGTTTATGTGGCAAGATGGTCCCCCACCTTAATTTATTTTTAAAAAATAAAAAAAAAAACTCAAAAGTAGTAGATGACCACCTTGCCACATATGTAAGATGGTGAAAAGTTGTATTTTTAAGTGGTGATGAATCATTACTCTTTTAAAAGCATGCCTAGTTACGACTCATTTTTAACTTTAGTGTGAGATGTCCTTGAATCCTTTTTTATTTTTTTATTTTTTTTATTTTTTATTTTTATTTTTTTAATGCGTCACCAACTCTCGACTATTTTTTTTTTTTTTTTGTTCACTAACTTTTGATTTTGCTGAGACTAAAGTTACTAATGATCAAATCGACTTTTATTGATCTATAGGCACCGACCCAAAAAAAAAAAAAAAAAAAAAAACTAAAGTATATATTTGAAACATTGAGTTACAATAAGTGAATTAAAATTCCTCTTGAAGTATGAAACTTTTATACTAAAACCATCGTCTTTCAGTTAGGCAAATTTTTATTCTTCATGCCGTTCAACAATTATACAGCTATTAAATTGACAATTTCTCTTTTTCGAAAAGTTTAGATCTATAATCAAACTTTACATTAATTAAGCTTTTATATTTAGAATGTTCTTTTAAATTAATTGTTTTTGATATATATATATAGTTTTTGTTGCATATTTTAATTATAAGAAATATATAATTGTAGTTACTTGAGATTATACAGAACTACAATGATTCTGCCAGTTGTGATAGCTACTGTTGAAAGAGTATCTTCAACAATGAATATTGTTGAAAATCGTTTACTTAACCAAATGGGAGATTAGTGGATGAATGATTGTCTGGTTATGTACATTGAGAATAATATATTCAATACTATCAACAATGAAAAAAATCTTGTGGCGATTTTAAAATTTGAAGACTCAGTGAGGGCAAATGGATAAATTAATGCCAAGCGTGACAAAATAAATTGTAAGTTACATTTATATTTTTTTAAAAAAATAATTAAATGTTGTTAAATCATTTATTTATTTCGTTAATTATATTCTTTAATATTTCTAATCAAATATCTTTTGGCACACAAATCAATGCTAAGCCCTCGGTATTTAGAGACACTCAATCTCAATAGTATTTTGCTTTGCTTAGCTCAATTACAATTTAGTTTGAATGGAGGAGGACATGCAACAAATTTCAATCTGTATGGTGTCAAACTGTGGAGCCCTATTTGAGTGGGGTGGTGAGCTCGATCCCTTTTGGTTGAATGGGGGAGGACATTTTGTTATGTGAATAATTCTGAAACACGTAACGTGATAGATTGTTAAGTTTAGAGGGAATATATAATTTTTAGATTCTGAGAGAACTTAAATATTTTTTCAAAAAAAAAAATTCACGTGACATCTCCTTATCATATATATATATATATAAGCCAAGTTCTTCCTTAGAATGGTATAGAATGGTGACACGTGGCATGAATCCATACTTTTTAGTGACTAAACCGGTCCTTTAAGTATTAAACCGGTCTTTTAAATAAAATTAAACCGGTTTATTTAATATCTCTCTCTCTCTCTCTCTCTCTCTCTCTCTCTCTATTAATGATACAATTAGTCTCTCTCTCTCTCTCAATTAATGATACAGTTAAAGGTGTTTCTTTAGTATTTTATATTTTTGATTGAAATCTAAATATGTTTTCATTTTGTTTGTGAAATTTTTGGTTGAGCAATTCTTTATTTGAATGTTTATGGGAGTTTTTTTTTTTTTTTTTTTTTTTTTTTTTTTTTTTTTTCATTTGCTTTTTCGAATGTTCAGAATTATATAGAATTGAAATATAATAGGTATCACATCGACAATAAAAAAAAATTCCTACTAATTTTCTATTTTATGCTTTGATAATCAAAATCATGGTTTTCATCTTATTATTTTTTTTCTTCATACTTATTTTCATTCTAAACTACACCTATGGGAACAAAGATTTTAACATGTTTTAATTTATATGAATTAAACTAAAAATAAGGGTCTTATGTTTTAATTCGTTTGAGTGCTTTATGGGATATTTGTTTTTCTTTTATGTGATTTACACAATTTTCACTTATTTTTTTGGAAGTTTTATTCTGCTTTTGAAAGCCAAAAAAAGCAAAAGTTTATTTGATTATTGTGCACAAAAGGAATAGAAATGCTTTTAAAACACTAAAGAGTTAATTAAGCATTAAATTTGAAATACGTTTTTTTTTTTTTTTTTTTTTTTTTTTTTTTTTTTAATTTTAAAAATTATATGGATTTTATTTTTAATGAAACATAATAGGTTTGTATCACACTAACAATATCATAGATTCCTACTATTAATCTTACTTTTTTTTTTAACAAAATAGTGTGTGCTATCATTAATACTGCAAACAACCCATAGGCTTACAACTTGAAAGTAAGGGACAAGAACCCCTAACTCTCTAAGCCAGAAGGATCTGGCTTAGTAAAACAGCTGTCTAAACAAAAATACAAATTTTACAAGAAGGACATTTGAACCTCTCTTACAATAACGCTCATTCTTTAAAGAAATAGGGTTGATCTAACAATTTGCCAACAAATATTCCCATAAAATTTGATCCAAACACAAGCAGGCTGAGACTTGATACAAAGAAAAAACCCAAACACAAAAAGCAGAAAACCCAAATACAAGCTGCCGGCAGTGGGAAAGGGGCCTGAAAACCGCTAGACGGCCCGTGTAGGACACGCGCCGTCGCTGGACCCACCCATACGAAGATCCGACGCCGAAGAACCCGATGCCACCGAGCACGGCCCGAAAAAAGGTGGAGCGTGACAACATGCGCACCAAGGAGCAAAGAGCTCCCAGGCGCGTGTACACCACGCGCCGATCACCGACAACCCATGCTTGCGGTGGCAGGGGCGGGAAACGCCGGGGAACGTGGCTGGGGGGCGCGTGTTGATCACAAATTGGCGGAGACGTGTAGATCTGGCTTCCAAAAGGAAAAGAAAACAGTGAAAAAACCGGCCAAAAAATCCCGTCGACGACACTTTGACTCGGCTACTTCCCCAAAGAAGACATCTTGAGATGAACAATCCTGCCAAAACGAAAGAAAAACAAAGAAAAAACCGACAAACAAAGCCACCATTGCCCAAAAAGGCTAGGGGATGGTCAGCCTCCACCAGAACTAGCCGGGAGGGAACAAAAGCTCCACAACCCTAGAGGTTGAGAGAAAACTAACCCCACTGGACCAACTCAGAGGGAACAAAAAATACCCTGACTTACGAGTAGCCAGAAGGAAATCAACACCGGGAGGGGGAGGCGTGAAAAACCACCCCCTCCCGGTGAAAACCATGCTCACAGGGGAGGGGCTCTCTAAAATAATCCTACTATTAATGCTTTGATAATCAAAATTCAGGTTTTTCTCTTGCTATTTTTTTTTTCTTTACACTTCTTTCCATTTTAAATTACACATATGAGAATATTTTAAATGTCTTAATTTATATGGATTAAAACTAAAATTATGGTTATTTTGATAGTAAAATTTTATGTAATTTATATATTCATCCAATGTTCTTTGTGCAATGGAGCATTATGACACGTGACATGAACCCATAATTTTTAAACACTGAACTGATTTTTTAAGTAAAAAAAACCAGTGAATTTTAAAGGTTGAACTAGTTTTGCTATGATTTTAATAAATTTATTGTGTTTTAATGAAAAAGATCATGAGTGTTAATCTTCATGAGACTAAAATAAGGATTTTTTTTTTCGTATTATATCATTAAGTGTCATTATAGCCGCATTAAGTTGTGAGATTTTTTTAAAAAATTTAAAATTTAAATCATGCATTAATTATAAATGGTCAGATTTTTTTTTTTCTCTCCAAAATTTTCCTTATATGAGATTTCATTAAGTTCAAAATTTTAATGTACAATATTATTGTTTTAGAATTTACGACTCCCCAAAATTATAGAGAAACAAAATTTAAAACTAAGAATGTACTACATCAACTACCCATAATTGACCATATAAGTATTGCATGCATTAATTATAAGTGGTCAGATTTTTTTTTTTCTCCAAAATTTTATTTAAAAAATTTTCCTTATATGAGATTTCATTAAGTTCAAAATTTTAATGTACAATATTATGGTTTCTAAATTTATGACTCTCCAAAATTATAGAGAGACAAAATTTAAAACTAAGAACGTACTACATTAACTACCCATAATTGACCATATAGGTATTGTATGCATTAATTCTAAAGAAACCGTACAAGTAAGCTGAAAAGTCATATTATTCTTTTAGATCGATTATTTATACCTCTCTCTCTTTAGGATTTGAAACATCTTGAATTGTGAAATCAAGAGCATCCAACAACAACATTCAAGAGAAGAACAGAATGTTGAATTACATAGTTTTGTTTTGTTTTTTTTGAAGGACTTTGCTTTCTTTCTTTTTTTTTTTTTTTTTTTTTTGTTGCTTTTGTGGAGGTTAAAGGACTTTAGATTTCATGCATTTTTACAATTAGAATCTAGATATTCTTCTGCTATTTTTATTTTTATTTTATTTTTATTTTATTTTTATTTATACTTTCTGTTTTCAACCATGTCTACCTATGAGAATAAATTTTTTCTGTAATTTTTTTTTTTTTTTTTTTTTTTTTTTTTTTTTTTTTTTTTTTTCCAAATGTTCAGAATTATTTGCGTTTTATTTGTTTTGAAATATAATAGGTATCACACAAAAGTTCCTACTAATTTTGTATTAATGCTTTGATATTTAGATTAAATTATGTATTCTTTTTGACATTTTATTTTTTCTTTGTACTTTTCATTTTAAACCATGTATACCTATGGGAACAAAGATTTAAACATGTTTTAATGTATATGGATTAAACAAAGATAAAGACTTATGTTTTCCGAAATTTAATTTTTTTTTTTTCGTTTATGTAATTTACTCCATTTTTAGCCATTTTTTGAAAATGTTTTTATGATTGTGAAAGAAAAACAAGGTAAAATTTATTTGATTGTTGTGCATAAAAAGAATATAAATATTTTTGAAACACCGAAGAGATATTAAGCATTGAACATGATGTGAGAATTTATTTGATTACGTTAAATGTTTAATGAAAGATTTTGTTTTATTTTGTATTCGTAAAAAAAATATTTTGTTTAGTTTATTTAGTATTTTTTTAATTGTTTATAATTACTTGGGTTTTATTTGTATTTAAATATAACAGGTATCACACTAACAATATCATACATTCATACTAATTTTTTTTATTAATGCTTTGGTAATTAGATTAAACCATGTTTTCTTCTTGTTATTTTTTTTTTCTTTATACTTATTTTTCATTATAAACTATTCATATGGGCACAAAGATTTTAACATATTTTCATTTATATGGATTAAACAAAAATTAAGTGTCTTATTTTTTAGTTTATTTGAATGTTTTAAGGAATATTTTTGTTTTTGTTTATATGATTTACTCGATTTTCAGCCATTTTGTTTAGTTTGCTATATATATATTTTTTAGAATGTTCAGAATTATATATATGAGTATACTTCTTTTCATTTTAAACTACTGATATGGGAACAAAGATTTTAATATGTTTTAATTTATATGGATTAAAATAAAATTAAAGGGTCTTATTTTTTAATATATTTGAATTTTTTAATGGTTTTTTTTTTTTTTTTTGGAATGATTCACTCAAAAAAATTTTTTTTTAGTGTTTTTTCTACTTTTGAAAGCAAAATAAAGCAAAAAACGTGATGTGAGAGGATTTATTTAATTCATTAAATGTTGATTGAAAAATTTTGTTTTATTTTGTAGGATTTGGCTTAGGTGCTGTAAAAAAAAATGGATAAATATATTTTAGCCCCCCAAACTACCAATGTTTAGATTCTGGCCCCCTAAACTACTACTTTCTGATTTTTTGGCCTCATCCGTCCATTTATGCCTTCAATTTTAAACACAAATCCGAAAATACCCCTCCTACACTTTGAAATTCCCACGGTTAAGGGAGGAGTATTTTCGGGTTTTTGGCCAATTTCTGTTAGAATTGACGGAATAAATAGACGGATGGAGCCAAAAAATCAGAAAGTGGTAGTTTGGGGGGCCAAAATCTAAGCATTGGTAGTTTGGGGGGTCATCCGGAGAAAGGGTGGTAGTTTGGGGGGCTAAAATATATTTAACCCTTACAGCACTGTCTTGACCATTGAAAAAACTACAGCATATATGTTGTAATATTTGGAATTTAGATATTCTTTTTGCTTTTTTATTTTTTTATACTTCTTTTTGTTCTAAACTACACCTATGTTAACAAATATTTTAAAAAGTTTTGTTTTTTTTTTTTTTGGGTTGAAATAAAATTAAGGATCTTAACCTTTATTGTCTTTTTATTGAAAGATGTGTGATAATTTTTTTTTTTTACAAGCATTTTTTAATCTATAATAAAAAGACTAAATATGCTTAAATTTTGAAACTAAATTATAATGAAAAATTCCGCGCATAGCGCGAGTTATAAGCTAGTTTAATTAAACTACTAGTACTACTACTATCACTACTTTAGGATAAGCTATTGTAATGATAACTTCAAAAGTTTAATGAGATACGTGCTTGTGAGCGGATTCCTGTCATGCCAACGTCTTCTTCTACTTGCTGTAGAATTTTTCTTTCATAATACATTCAAGTTATTCAACACCCCTAGGTTGAACAAGGTAAAGAGTTCAACACAGGCCAATGGAAAGAACTAGTTCAGTAACAAGTTTTTAGTATTCTGATTATATATGTTTGATTTTCATGTATTGTCTGTCCACATTGATTTGAAAAGATTGGTATGTACATGTGTTAGGAAGTTTTGAAAAATAATACTCTCTTTTTCTGATTTCCAAGACAAAGGATATTTACAATAACAAAAGAGAGGAATTTTAAAAAGGAGCCCAAGTACATATACACAACATCTTGATTGTATTTACTTATTAAACTGTGGGCTCACCGTTTCACCTCTAAAATTATGAAATTTTACAACTATAGAGGAGAGGGACTGAGGAGTTCCTGGCAACTATTTGGACTTCTATCGATGAAGTTTGAGGTAGATTTAGCATTTTGTTGACCAATTGGGACAAGAATCCTCTCTATTATATGATTAAAAAGAAAAAGTAGGCGAAAATGTTGGGGCGTTACAGTTTTAGACCTGGAAATACTTCGATTTTATTGTTTTTCCATCAACAAAGCTCGATTATAAACCCTTGAAACTGTCCAGAACGAATGCAATCCAAGGATATCTTGAATAAACTTGCTACCATTTGTTCTTCACTTTCATTCAAATCAATCCTTGCTACAAGTTGATAGAATGCTTTGGTGCACTCCACACTTTCAAATTGTTTAAGATTGTGCAAATTCTTGTACAAAGTTTTTTATATAATTGAAAGGAAGAAATTGCATTTCCTCATTCTCTACCCCTTCGAGCACTTGTTTTTTGGGCCATAACAATAGCAAGCTTCATAGACATGAGCAGGCCGGCTCATTGCCTAGGTGAATTAGGCAACCCCTAAGGCCCCCAATGAATTAAGGTCCCAACTAGCAATAGTATAATTAAGTTCTCTTATAAAAATAATAATAGAAAAACATTTTAAGGCCTAAATTATGATAAAGAGGTTAGTAAATGATTTTTAATTAAGGCTCCAATTATAGTAAAAAATAATTACAAACAATTGAATTCCAAGATATTGAAACATTAGAGGGAAAGAAAGAGAAAAATAGAAAGTCACATTAATGGCACTCTTGAAGCAATAACTAAACTTGTAATTTTGCTTGAACTTAAAACTAATATGTTAGTGTTTTTTTTTTTTTTTTTTTGAACAAATCGAATCATTCTTCATAAATCATCAAAATAGTGATCCAATAATTAGGATCTAGGGACAACCTGTTCCCTAAGTACAACATCATATTTTGCTTGAACTTAAAACTAACATGTTAGTTAAGTATTAAAATAATATTTAGAATAAATTAAATTTCATTTTGCGCAAATTAAATTATACATAAAAGGAATTATATGTAGCTCAACACAAGATATGTCATCCATTGAAACTAATATCTCACAACAGAGATAAATTCTACATGACCATTGGATAAAATTAAGAGAAAAAGGAGAGAAGAACGATTTTTAAATAAAAAACATAAACTAAAAATTAAGATAAAAAAGCCTCACTTGAATTTATTGTCTTTTCCCTCAAAATCTATCGAGTCAGTCTTATATATGAGGGTGGATTGATTTTCAACACGCCAAGAAGGTCAAACAAGGCCAGATGCTCTTATACCAAAATGATGCTTCTAGCATATTCATCTTCAAGAAGAAAGAGAGATCTAGGATTTATGGAAGAACTGATATGGAAAATCAAAGAGAGCTGAATCTAGGCTTTGTTATTGACACTGAAAATTCTTTATAATTGTTAAAAAACTAATTACAAAAGGCTGATAATCTGTTATTCATACTTTCTAACAGCTAATAATAGGTGGCTATAATACCCTTACATTATTGTTACTTAAGTCAAATGACAGTAAACAATTAACAAGCAACAACACTAAATAAAAATAAAAATTACAGAATTGATAGAAAATGTGCTACATCACAAACCCTTTAACCCCATGAGATATAAGAGAATGCTATATTGAACAATCTAGCCTACAAAAAAACGTCCAAACATGTCGTATAATTAGTATTGTACAACGCAACATCTTTTACAGATGAGTGATTGGTGCACGACATTATTGTGCATGACATTTACACAACCACTCACATTGAGTAGGACCCCGACATGTATGAGTCCCACCAATGTGAGTGATTGTGTAAGATCATTTTTCTACTTTACAAGGTTCAAGTGTATGGCTTCATTATTTACTCCATATTCTATAGATGTATTTCAATCACTTCCTTTAACATATTAAATTTCACTAGCCACGTAGCCATTTTCCTTCATATTTTTAAATGTCAATGGCCATGTGGACCAATTGAGACAAGGATCATCTCCATTATATGATTAGTATTTAAAATTGGTGCACTACCTGTGTACATGATGCCATATTATTTAATTTTTTTAACAAATTTACCAACATTGATATCATGTACAAGCACCTACTATAAATCTTTACCATAAAATGAATACTATTTATTTTGAATGAAATGGAAAGGATCCTTATTTGACCAATTGGGCAATCCAGAATTAATTGTGGCAACCAAAGCCTTCGTTTAATAATAATAATAATAATAAAAATAATAGTAAAAAAAACACTTCCCACTAAAAACTTTTGTAACTTGAGGCTCTGAATCGTACATTTTGCCCAATGCTGTAACAACATAATGAAGTAAAACTTGTAAAATCAAAGCTCCAACGGAAGTTGCTAAATCTATTCAAGAGGTTAGTTGAGCTCACACAGATTGTAGAAATATTTATGGCATTCATAACCATAGAGACGTAGTGGCATTCTATTCTAGCTGCTCCTTGTGTTAGCATTGTACCAATAAATAAAACTGGTAATTCACAACATCAGTATACAGCAACTGAACCAAGGAGGGACACGACCAGACAACTAAGATCAAATGCCACCAGAATGACAGGCACTTCAGTTTTCTCCTCCACTTCATAAGAGAATGGTCATCACTTTGCAATCAATTAAGAAACCACCCTTAACGGCGTCCTGGACGAGAAGTGTGCACCCTTTGAATATGATTTAGGGTTTCATAAACTACACCCCATATCGGCATCGAACTTCTTCCCCTTGTAGAAGCCTCTCCAAGGCATCAGAAGGGAGTCCGATCATCTCTAATGTCTTCTCCCACACTTGGTATGAAGTCTCAATGTTGTGTGCTTCCTCTGAAGGATTTGTTGGACGGCAATCATGAGAAAGGAAAGCGCAAACAGGCCACTCATCTGCTTTCAGCAATTCACAGTACTCTGGAACCTGAGGATCTGTGGCCGCAAAAAGAGCACTCCTTGAACCTGCAGTAGCAGTGATTCATGACAAGGTTAGTCTGTATTTATGGGTGTTGGGATAGACTGGGTGTAATTACCACTTATTATCATTTTCTTGGTGGTAAATAAAGACTAGTTTTTTCACTACTTCCAAATCCCTTATGCTGCAACATTAGCTTTCTCCGTACAGTAAATGATTTTGGAAGAGAATTTACAACCTATAGCAAGGTGGAAAAGCTCTAATAGGCTTGATCCATGTAAGGTTACTGTGGAATCTGGAAGGCATATATCGCATACTAGCCCTTTCATGAATGAGAATTGATAAAAGATTGCCGGAAAAATTTGGCACATCTTGGATAATGTGGTCTCCAAGATAATTACTTGATGGATGAGCTAGAAAGATTGGTCCTCTAAGGGGGTTGTTCGCTGTGGAAAATCTCTTGTTTTACCATGCAACTTATTTGGAAACAGAAATAGAAGGATTTTCTAGAGAATAGCACGAGATGTGATATTCAAAAAATGAAAAAAAGAAAAAAGCTAAGTGTCTTTTTTGCCTTACATTCACTACCCAGTTTAAAGCAAACTCCCACTAACGAGTATCCATGGACATATCTCCAGTTAGATATGGAACCAACTTATATTTAACCAACTTAAATTCCAATGCCTATGCCCTTATATGGTTAGGTGAGAACAGTTAAACTCATCCCTGGCACCTGTTCATATGCCTAAGGATCCTACACATGCCTTGAGTGTATGTAGGATTGACAGTGAAACAGGACACAAACAAAATGACAGACATGCCAACATGGCAAATTAGGATAGACTAGGAGACGGCAATTAATTATTACAGATTATAGATATTTTCAATATATATGACAAAATTCGATGAATTTTATCTATAACAAAAATTAGTAACTCGAGTGAATGGTGATCCAGGAAAGATTAAGATTCGAAATCAAACTCTACTCTTGCTAGTAGTGAAAGTTTTTAAATAGTTCTCCTCACTATTATTATTTCATGTGAGGCCCTCACTTCTTTTCTCTAGCTCATTCTGGAACCACAAAGAACCAAGAATCTAATTCAATGGACCTGAATTCTATCAAAATCATGTGTTTACAAACCCAAAAACTATAGAATTCAATTTAGTTGCAACCACAATTTGCAAGTTCACGGTATTCAAATCCAAATAAAATCCATCAAATTTGGTGAGAAATAAATAAATTTTTATTTCTCTTCCCACTTGCTCATGAGAATGAATGCTAATTCAAATAAACTACTCTGCCCAGAGTGGGAGCTGCCTGGCAGAGTTGGCCTGACAGATTTTCTAGAGAGAGAGACAGAAAGAAAGATTGGCACAGCTAGTCTTCCTCTGATTGTAAACACATTAAACTTCTCTGTTGTTTGGGGTGTGGTTCACTATAGGACACCTCATCAACATCTGTTACTATGGCCCACTTCCGCCACATCATAGAAATAATGCCCACCCCTACCCCTGGTGCCACCCTAAAGTGCACACACAGACAAAGGAATTGAATTAATTTGATCTCAGTTTCAGTTCCAAAAAAGAGAGTTCAATTACAAATCAACTGGAACTGATTCTGCTAAAATGAATTCATTTGAGTTCTATCATGATTTAGTGATGAGACAGTAGAACATCACCCATTACATTCTACAGTGGTGAGCGAGCTGTTGTCACTACACTAACCCTTATTTGGGGGATACACTGGTTTATGCCTAGGATGTTGGTGGAGGTGCTGACAGGGTGGAAAGAGAGGTTTGGTTGTCATGAGAGGGGTTCGGTTTGTGCACTTCTGCTTTTGATTATGTCGACAATTTGGAGTGGAAGGAATTATTGTACCTGTAATACTGTTGAACTTAACACCAACTTACTTAAATTCTTATTTCTAAGATCATTGTATGACTGGCTGCAAGGTCTAAAGTTTCCACAATTATTCTTTCTTGGATTTTACTGCTGTTTTAAATGTTCGATTACCCACATCTAAAACTAATTAAGCCATGCCTAAGGTGTCTCCTAGGCGTCTTTAAAGACTTGTTCTTGATACTTGCGCATATCCAACTTACAAAAGAAACATATATGTCTCCTTCAGAAAAATATCTATGCTTATAAATTACCATCAACCAGCTCCTCTTTAACTATATGTTCACTCATAGATGAGTCAAAATGGAGCCCATGGGGTTTGATGGGCAGGGGGGAACATAAACGGGAAGAGTTCAAGTAAATAATGTTATTACCAACTCTGGCTGAATTATTTACAACTATGAAAGCAAAAGAGATTAATGTCTCAATATGGATTAAAAACAACATGCTCAAAGATGTCTCAATTATCCTATACAAATGAGAAGATGAAACAGTTGTACTAGCATTTAGAAGATTCACCTTCTTGAGCATTAAAAATAAAATAGGGTATCAGACGATAAGCAGCTTGAACAATCTTCGGAAGATCTCTTGCCTGAAATTAAATAAGGTTAAAAGGATAAGAGAAATGAATAGATGCAGCTCGACAACATTTTGAGATTACAAAACCAACATTTCGAGCTATTTGTGAAATTTCGTGAAGTAAAAGATTATCAAGAGAACCTCTTTGTGGTGTATTTGGAGGGAAATGAACGATAGAAATTTTGAGGATCGTGAGAGGGCTTTGGAGGAGATTTAAGTCTTTATTTTTCAACATCCTGTATCTTTAGACAGCTGATTGTGTTTCTCCTTTGGTAATTAGTTTTCATGAGTTTCTTGGTCTTTTTGCTCCAGTTAGGTGACTTCTTTTATATACTCTCTGTGTACTTGGGAGCGCCTTACAATTTTAATGATATATTGATTACTTATAAAAAAAAAAAAAAATAATAAAAATCAAGAGAACCTCTCTGACTTCTTTTGAGCTATGCTCAAAATCAAACCGATGGCTGGTATATATAAGCATATCCTACATTGTTCCATGAGGGCCCATACATGGGTCCACACTATATTTTTGAGGTCCACACGTTTATAGCAAGGTGCCCCCTAATTATTCACTCTAAGAATTTGAAGTGGTAAGCATCACATTGGTTACTTTAACCATCACGCATAAACTAATTGGTGAGGTTCTTTCAGCTCCAACATGATGGCATAACATGGCATGTTTATTAAAACTTGTCAAAACTATTCAATTAGAAGGGAGGAGCTCCTAGAAACAATGAAACATTAAGCTTACTTAGGTATCCTTTTGTAATTACTCTACAACATTCCTTCTCATCTCATCCATGGACGTAGCCAACTACATTATATCTCTTACATTTGTATTACCTTCTGTTAGTTTTGTCATTCGATCTCAGCATTGCTGCGCTTCCAGGGGAAAAAAATGGTAGGCAGAGCTTTTTGCTAAACTACAAATAATACATAGACTTGAAATATAATGAACTTGTTAAAGAGAAGAAGAAGCATACCAACCTTGTTTGACCTATTTTAAAAGTTGAAAAAATTTGGACAATTATCAGAGGGCACAAAATACCAGATTCTAAACACAAACAAGCTAAGATTCAACCAAAAGATAAACCACAACAAAAACAGGCCATTTTCTACAATTAGACTAGAAAAGATGGTGCCACAGTCCAGTAACCCATATTAAAAGAAAACTGAAACTAAATCCAAACAAGAATGATATGATCTACACCCATAACCAAATGACTAGTTAACTTCGAGACTGAACAAGCCAAATCTACAAAATACTAAAACACCTAACTGTAGAATTTGAGGGATTCTCTTTTTCTTTTTCTTTAAATATGTAAAGATACTAAAGCTTTAATAAGTTGATGCTGCGAATAATACTCCTCAAATTTGTAGGATCTATTAGACTGTTAGTGCATCCCATTTCGATTTCGCAAATCTTAAGGTTGCCATCTGCATCAGTATTCCCTTTCTATCAGTACATTTCAGCATAATAAAGTAATAACCAAAATATTTATATATATGGTGCAGGTAGATGGATTTTCAATAAGATTTGGGAAACCTTTATTTACATCAAATGAACAATAGGCACTTGTTAAGTATGATTTTATGTTAAATCATTACGAAAGCGGTCAGACATTTCAATAAGATTTGAAAAATGGGCAGGGGTAATATGGGGATATTTCGCCAAATGGGGCCTTTTTTTAAAGGTTTTGGTAGTTTGGGGGGCCTTTTTTAAAGGTTTTTAGTAGTTTGTGGGGCTAGTTGCAAAACGAATGGTAATTTGGGGGGCTAAAATATAATTTTCCCTAAAAAAAAATGTTGTGATAAGTTTTAGAACAATTTTAAGGTCCCTCTATTATAAGACAGATTTAGTGATGTTGGTAACCGTGGGTTTTGCAGGCCTTGCCAAGGGACTGCTCACCTAGGCACTTGAAAAATCTTCGATATTACTTAGAAGATGATGCTATAAATCAGAATTCACTCTATACTTTCTATAGATGTTCCAAGAGGGAAAAGGGAAAATGAAAAAAAGAAAACACATACAATATCAGAAAGAGAATAATTTCTTTTCCAAGATGTTTTCCATCTTATAGCAAAGTGTTTTTTTATATTCATTTCACCTCTCTCTTAAACAGCCATGGAAGGTTGATTTGCTATGCTTCACAATTTCATCTATTTCAAGATGTATTTTGGGGTGAACAGGCAACTCCCAATTGGATCAAGAATCCAATGGTTTAGAGGTCTGGTCATTTGGGAGCACACCATTGAATCGGTTTTTAATTTGGGCTTTTATTTTATAAGTTATGGTTGATGAAGTAATGAGCAAAAGAAACTAAGGGTATTTTGGTAATTGACTTAGTCTAGAAGATCCCAAATGTCCTCGGTTTACATCCTTTCCTTTGAGTCATAGTTAGTGTTTGTTTGGGTTTTATTATTATTATTTTTTTTTATAGGTAAGCAAAGAAGTTTATAAAAGGCATAAAGGCGCCCTTTAAGTATATAGAAAGTATACAAAAATGACACCAATACATAAAGAAAGGAAAAAAGAAAAAGAAAAAGAAAGATGGAAGAGATTAAAAAACACCCGCAAAACCTAAAAGTAGGAGGAAACCCAAACACCCCAACAGAATCAGCCCACAGTACCTAAAGACAATTACATCACAGCAAAGGCCCTCTTGCCTTGCCCTGACTAGAACCAGAACCCCTGGCATTATAATTGATCATGTACTCTAAGTTCTTTACTTCACAACTCCCTTTAAACTTAGAAGTGAAGACTGAAGTAGTACAAGTCAAATTAGGAGAACAAATGCTATTAGTACAAGAAAGAATCCTTATATATATAAAACTCAGACCTTTGATTAAAGGAATAGTGAATCTTTGAGTATTGATGCACATTGGTCTTAGTGAGTTCTTTTCTCTCTTCTTCCTTTTCTTCAGTGTACTATTACTTTTTACATTACTATTAACACAGCCCCCGATTGGCAACAAACCCTCTTTTCTTCTCTCTTTGCAGTCCTAAATCAAACCCCTCCCCTTTGCTTATCAAAACCGTAAAAGCCGAGATACTTTTCCCAACCATTTGCTGCCAAATAACCCCTTAGAACAATCCAAAAATCTAAATCTGGTTGCTGTCCAGAATTTCCAGCAAGCAGATTCCTCCACCTTGTTTGGTTGGCTTTTAAATTGTGTTTTCACTGTTTAAACACGAAAAACACTTATATCAAATATTAGTTATCCAAACAAGTTTTCAGATGTGGTCCCCATAAAAAACACTTTTTAGTCTTCATTTTCAAAAACACAACAGAAATTAAGAAAAAAAACACTTTTAGAAAACTTTACCCACTTTCCTATAAAAATATTTTCAAAACACATGCTCAGTTTCTCATAAACAAGTGAAAAACACTTTTGAAATGGTTATGCCTTTTCTAAAAACATTTAAAAAGAAAGTAAAAGGAAAGGAAAAAAATATAGGCTATGGGTTACCCAGCCACGGTGACTGGGAATGACCCAGCCACAACCATGGCTGGGTTGCCCAACCACCTGGGCTGAGTCATACCTAGACGCTGCTGTGGCCAACCACCATAGTCGGGTCACAACCCACACTTATTTTTTTTCCCCCTTTTTTTTTTTTGAAAAAAAAGTATTTTATGGGAGGGGTATAATTGTTTTTTTATCTTTTCTTATTATTATTTATTTAACGAAAAAATGGACGAAGGTTTCGAATTTAAAATGATTGAGACTCAAGTATTAAATTTGTAAAATTTAAAACTACGGTCTAAAAGTCAAAATCAAGATAAAGTACAAAAGGATTCCATCATACTTTCTCAAGATAAGAATAGAAACTCAGGGAGATATTCAATAATTTTTAATTTTTGTTTTGTTTCTTTATGTTTTGAAAAATCGTTTTCAATATTACATCCAAACACTTTTCAAACAAGTTTTCAAATGTGTACCGCATAGAACACTTTTCAATTTTCAAACACTGAAGACCCTTTTCAAAACCCAAAACATAAAACACTTTTCGAAAACTCATCCAAATGCACTCCTTGATTCTCATGTTGATGAGTTGGCTAGTATTATGCGGTGCATGGTCTTGTCTTTGCCTATGAAGTATCTAGGACTCCATTTGTTTCAACGTAAAATGTTTTCCGTTGGAAAAGATTTTCAATGAAATCATTTTTCATGAGAAATTATTTCACTGAAAAAAAATTTGGGCATTTGGCTCGTATGGAAAATCAATGATGGCGGCAAAAAAGGGCCAACGACTTCCAGTGGATACAGGTGGTATTCTGGCGAACTCTGGTGACGGTGGCTATTGGCAATTTCCGGCGGCCACGGTGGATTCTGGCGAGCTCCAGCGACATCGGAGAATGAACTACGAGAGAATGTGTAAAGAGAAGCTCAAACTCAAAAAATGGTTTACTATTTTAAAAAAAGGAAACCATTTTACGGAAAATTAAAGAAGGTTTTCCTGGTCAACCGAAAATGTTTTTGATTTGACCACGATTTCTGGTTGTACCAAACATCGAAAAATAAGAAAAACGTTTTTAAGAAAACATTTTATGTCAAAACAAACGAAGCCCAGTCTTCCATTTAGAGCCTCTTTTAAGAACAAATCTATCTGGGATGGCATTATAGAGGAGATAAAAGAGTAATTTGGCCGGGTGAAAAAGAATGTACTTGTCGAAGGGTGGGAGTTTACCTTGACTAAGAGCACTTTATCTAATATGCCTACTTACTTTATGTTTATTTTTTCTCTTCCTGTTGGTGTAGCCAACCACATAAAAGCTACAGCGGGACTTCTTATGGGGTGGTGTTGGTGAGGAGTTCAAGATTCATCTGGTAAGCTAGTTTTTTTTTTTTTTTTAATAAGTAAATCAAGTCTTATTAAAAGCGTAAGCCGCCCCTAAATACACTGGAAGTATACAAAAGGAAACACCTAACTAGGAAGAGAAAAACGAGCAAGGAAGTCGACAAAACTAAGCGACAGAGGGGACAAAAAAAGCCACCGTCCAAAGATACAAAGTATTAAAGAACGAAACTAAAATATCTTCCATAGAACTCTCTACATCCTTGAAACACCTAAAATTTATTTCCTTCCACACATACCAATAAATGCATATTGGCACCCTCTTCCAAATCGCAACACTCCTCGGCCTTCCAGAATTCCACCAACAAGCAAACAAGTCGATAACTCTTCTAGGCATAACCCAAAACATACCAAAACGAGTGAAGTGAGAATTCCACAAAGCGGAAGCCACATCGCAGTGAAGAAGAAGCTGATCTATTGATTTCTTTTTTCTCTTGCACAAGCAACATCTATTCAGTATGACAGCATGCCTCTTCCTGAGATTATCCACTGTAAGGATTTTGCCTAGGGCCGCCGACCACACAAAAAAAGCCGTCATTGAAGGAGCTTGAGTCTGCCACACACACTTCCAAGGGAAGCAACTACCTTCCGAGCAAGCCAGGGAGCTAAAGGACTTGACCTTGAACAGGCCTCTCTTGGAAGAGACCTACCAAAGCCTATCTGCATGGCCTCTACTCACAATAGCTAAGTGCAACACTTGGAAGAAGGAAGTAAAGAAATCCACTTTCCAATTATGCGATCCTCTAACAAAACTCATATTCCACTAAGTAGAACTGCCCAAAATCTCCATATTATCTGCAACTGAGGCATCCTTCGCATAAGCAATACCAAAGAGAACAAGAAACGCTTCCTTCAGAACCATATTCCCGCACCATAGATTATACCAAAATTTTGTCCTAACCCCATTCCCCACCTTAAGCCTAACAAAACCAGAGAAAGTGTCCCACCCTTTCCTAATGTTCTTCCACAATCCCACTCCAAATGTACCTACAGGCTCAAGGGAGCACCATCCATCCCACAAACTGCCAAACTTGGAGACCACCGCAACTCTCCACCAAACATCTCTCACTCCCAAACCGCCACAACCATTTACCGAACAAAGCGCGGTTGAACATCGTCAAGTTTCTGATACCCAGCCCTCCCTCTGAAATTGGGGTACAAACCTTAGACCAATTAACCAAGTGATATTTGAATTCTTCACCAAACCCACCCCATAGAAAATCCCGTTGCAGCTTCTCAATGCGAGGGAGTTAGGGATCCGAAATTTACTTATGTTTAATCGAGCTCTAATAGGGAAGTTGCTTTGGCGCTATGTGCATGAGAGAGAGGCTCTGTGGAGGGTGGTAGTGGATCTTAAATATGGCAGCTCGTAGAGTATGTGGTATTCTAATGATGTTCATGAGTCGTATAGGGTGGGTCTTTGGAATAACATCAGGAGGGGTTGGGCAGAGCTTTTTTGTCATACTAGATTTGAGGTGGGTGATAACCCAAAAATTAAATTTTGGTAAGGCAAGTGGTGAGGGGATCAAACCCTTAAGTTATTCAGAATTGCTTGCTTTGAGGATGCTTTCGTCGATGATCATGTGGTACTTTCTTATCACTCATCAGTGAAATGTAAACTTTATTAGAGCAGAGCATGATTAGATGTATCTCTTTAGCTTGTTCTTTAATCTGTTGGTAATCCTTCCTTTGAGACTCCGGGGGGGGGGGGGGGGGGGGGGGGGAGACAAGCTACATTGGGCTACATTGGGTCTCTTCCAAGATAGGGTCGTTCGATGTCAAATCCTTCTACAATGTCCTAATTTCCCACAATAGTACTCCTTTCCCTAGGAAGAGTATTTGGGAGGATAAGGCCCTTTGAGAGTGGCATTCTTTGCTTCGACAACAACGTTAGGGAGGATTCTCACTACGAATAACCTAGGGAAGCAGCATATCATGGTGGTAGATTGGTGTTGCAAGTGCAAGGAGAGAGGGGAATCTGTTGATCATCTCCTACTCCACTACAAGATTGTCTGTACTTTATGGAATACTATTTTTAGCCTCTTTGGGTTAGATTGGGTCATGCCTAGAAGAGTGGTAGACCTCTTCGCCTGTTGGAGAGGGCTGTTGGGTAGTTCTCATTGTGCAGCATTGTAGAAGATGGTTCCAACATGCTTAATTTGGTGTCTTTGGAGAGAAAGAAATTGTTGTAGTTTTGAAGACCTAAGGGGACAATGGTGGAATTAAAGGCGTTCTTTCTCAATACTCTGTTGTTGGACACAATGGTGGAGCCACATTAGGACCTGTAGAGGCCATGGCCCCTACAAAGTGTTTCTTAAAATTTAATCTACAAGGAAGATTTTCAAATGGCCTCTGCACACATTGTACAAGAAGGTTTCTTTTAAAACTTATGGTGGTTTATTAACTACATAAGCTACTTTGAATGGTGAATTATTGTTTGAAAGTTTTGAGGTGGGCTTGAGGTTTATCTTATGCTCTCATCTTCTCACCTCATTACTCAAATTACTTGACCCAAATAAAATGACTCTAACCTTCGAATAAAATCCAACATTGCAAAGGGAATAAGGACCTTCGGTCCTGTGTACAAAATTCCATATTACTAAGGAGTGAGAGAGAACAATGGTTTTTTAAGTTATCTCGAGAGTTTGAAAATGGACAGAATTATACATAATGAGCCTCATCTACTTGTTTCTTCAAATTATTTTTTAAAATGAAATATGCAAAGATGCTAACTTGTATTTATTTGTATATATAAACAGTAACTTTAGATTAGCTTAAACCTTATAGTAATATAGTTAATATTGTTCGTGCCATGCACAAATCTTTTATAACTTTTGACACATGTCAACATATAATTGGAGTCAAAAGTTGTAAGCATTTAACATGCTCCAATCACATGATGACAAGTATCAAAAGTGAAAATATTGGAAAAGAGTTGTATATCTAGATGATTAATTTGCTTGGTTTTGACTCCTCCTGTCTATAGCAACTACCGATCAACCATTTTTAACTATGAAAGTTGTTAAAAGAAGACTTCACAACAAAATTGAGGATGAGCTTCTTGCAAATATTTTAATTATCTATATCGAAAGAGAAATCGCTAAGAGCTTCAATTCAGATTCGATACTTAATGATATTTAGACTTTTTGTGTTAGTGTTAGCATATTAAGTTGCAAATATATCAATTATGGCACATGTTATGAACTTTTATAACTATACTTTTTGTGATACACATATTGTGCGAAAAATTACTTCATTTCTGTTTTAAATTATGTTTATCATATTTTTAGTTCGGCCCCTACAATAATAATTTTCTGGCTCCACCACTGGTTGGACAGCTGCCATTGATTGCTTTCATTTTTCTAGATATCATGATTTCTAAATATGTTTTATTTTTTCTAGCTAGGTGTTTCTCTTATATACTTTGTGTAATTGGGTTGTGCCTTTGCGCTTTTTAATGAATTCCATTTACTTATTAAACAAAAAAACAAACCCCAACATTTCTCCTATCATAAAATCCATCAAAATTTGTGCCTGTGTTGGGGGGTGTGGGTAGGAAGGTGCATTTTATAGTTTATGTTAAGGAAAATGCATATCTGGAAACATAATGAGGTGCAATATAGATAAGAGATTGGAATCCTACAAGAGACTTACAACATTTGTTTGGACAATTCCAGGAGATACACATAATACACTAATGCCAGCTTCAGCAGGTAGCCGCTTATGGAGGACACTGCTAAACATAACCTGCAATAAAAAAAATAAAAAAGCTACCATTTTAATTCATTGTTTACAATAATTCCTTTTTCACTATGTATGATTCTGTGACCATAAGAACTGATATTCAGCTTTAAGAAGCTAACAATGATTATAGTCGAAACTGAAAAAGAAAAAGGACTACTTTGTCAACCCTATCAAGAACTATTTTTTTTTTTTTTTTTTTTGATAACACTTTTATTGCCAAAAGGAACAATCAAGTACATCAGATAATTGACAACTTTTTCTCTAATTGACGGACAAGTTATATATACCCGGTGAGTTTCGAACATGTGAGCACTCCATTCTATTCTTGGGAGGAAGGGGGAATAAAAGGTGCCATTTGAGTCAAAGTTCATTGGCGATATACAACACATAAATTGTCCTTACAAACAACATCACAAAATCACTCTTCTATTCCTCAAACACCATAGAAAACATAAATGATTAATTCAGATCGATGACACAAAACACCTCAAGTACCTGATTCCACGTGACAGCTCAAGCTGACAGAAATGGAAATAATTTTCTACAATCGAACAGCAGAAGCATTTTAGAAATAAGGGTATGATCAAAGTAATTAACAAGATAAAAAGAACTTTAAACATCCGTTGGGATTTGTGGGACACTTCTACTCAAAATTTGCTGTGTTGACACTTGAGCCAACAGCTCGTGTCTCTTGTGTCCACTTGTTTGGACGCTCATCAAACGGTAAGATTGACTTAAATGAAAAACGTATAGAATTATGTCGGCACAATGCATCATTATCAAGAAACACATAATTTCCAGCACTCCTATAATTGTTTGCTTCTTCTGCTTACAAAGAAATATGCAAGCCCAGCTAATTTAAATACTTGATACTGTATATTAAAAAGACATGTATAGTCATGCTCCCACGTCTAAAATGTTTTTTAGCTGCAGTGTGCGATGCTGTTACCATGTCAAAAGATAGATAACGCTGCGTCCACAGAATGATAGTTCTTTGGTTGTGGTAGGTAAACAAGTCTTAAGAGCATCAACAAAGATGTATAAGGCCAAGAAAAACAAAGGGAATGGTGGCTTAATCAGGATGAAGTGGATGAGAACAGAAAACATCTGTTACAGTTTAACTACAAAATTTTAAGATATTGGAAAAAGGCCAACCTACAATACAATCTACAATATCAAAAGCAAGGTATGATTGACCTTTCCATAAAGCCTAATAACTGTCTCCTGTCATTAAGGCAAACATATTGCAAGTGATTATGGCAGCAGCCACATGAAAGGTTTAAACACCAATGGTATGTTTGGATGCAAGAGTTGAATTCTGATTTTATTCAACTATTTGCTACAGTATTTACTTTTTTAGAAAACAAATCATATTTTATTTAAATTTTTCTAAATAAATCATATTTTATTCAATTTTTTCTAAACAAATCATATTTTATTCAACTTTTTCTAATTTTATCTCACAAAGTCAAACCTCGAAATTCGCACACCGAATAAGAATTGAATTCTGATTTAAAAATTCGAACACCCAAACGGACCATAAGGCCTCGTTTGGTTTGCGAAATGGGTATTCCATTGAAAAAATGAATAGTTATTCTCAGGAATAAAAGAGTGAAATAGAATGATTATTCATAATCTTTAGTTTGGTAACAATTCATACACTTTAGAATCCAATCAAAATTACTAAAAAAAACCCCACATTACATATATATATATATATATATATATATATATATATATATATAAAAACTCAAATTATAAAAAAATAAAAAAATAAAAAATAAAAAGCAAAAAAAAAAACAAAAATAATAATAATTTTTTTTTTGAAAAATAGTGGGTGGCACATTGCTCCGGGGGTGGTGCGACCACCCCCGACACCCTATGCGGGTGGTCGGCCAGCCAAGGTTAGGGTTTCATTTTTTTCTTCTTCTTCTTCTTTTTTTTTTTTTTTTTTTTTAAATAAAATTGAAAGAAAATAAAAAATAAGAGTTTTTTCTTGAAATTGTAGTCCATTCCCATTGGAATAGCTATTCCTTTCATTTTTTAGAGGAATCGGTATTCTTCTTCATAAAGGAATAGTTATTTCCATTGGAATAACTATTCTAAGGAATAGACCCCTACCAAACAAAAGAATAAGAATAGTCATTCCATTCCAGGGGTCTATTCTGCGAACCAAACAAGGCCTAAGAACAAAAGTACACGAAGGCAATGCTTCTGAAGATACAGGCCTATTTGTTCTTAGCACGGATAACAAGAACTGGGGCCACCAATGAAGGTGGTAAATGGTTGATAAGGAATCCAAATGACCCAAACAACATGGTAACCAAAACAGAGAATACAAAGAGGATATACAACAATAAAAATCAGAAAAACATAAATGCCCAAAATACAATAGGAAATTTAAAGTAACAAAGATAACCGGGGTAGGAGGGTGGAAGTCTCCATGGCTGGTGCGTGTAAGCCACGCACCAGCTTCTGGTGACCTCTCCCCACCCATGAGAGCAGCACGCAACCAGAAACAAACAACAGCAGAGGCGGTGGAGAGCGAAGAGAAAAGATGGGCTTGCACGAGCCAGTGAAAGAGATCTACTTGCTGGCACGTGCAGCCCACGCTCCGGGCAGTGGCTATCGGAATGAGAGGCGGCTGATGTCGTTGAGAAGGATGATGGTGTTCACGGTGGAGAGGCGTGTGACATGCGAGAACTGGCGGAGATGTGTAGATCTAGATTGGAAATTTTCGATCCAAAAACCTTGCCAATTTTCGCAAAAACCACAGAGGGTGAAGGATATTGCTGATGATTTCTTTGTGGATGTACAAGAAAGCAAACAAAAAGCCTCCAAAGATGCGATGAGGCTAGGGAAAACCCTAGTGGGATAGGGGCCTCATGGGAGGCGGTAGCAGAAGGAAAGGGAGGGAAAAGGGAAGCAAAAAGGAAGGAAAAGGAAAAGAAAAGGGGGGGGAGGGGGGAAGGGTTTTGCGAGAGAGGAATAGGACTGTCAGCAACACATGAAAGGTTTTTGAATGTTAGGATAAATGCTTAATGTAGAATAACGACTGGGACTATAATGAAAAGTTTTTTATTTTAGGAACCATGTCATCTATGTTTGGAAGTGGCTATGGAGGTGTTCTTCAATTTAGGTCATTCGTGTTTGGAAGTGGCTATGCAATTGAAGAAGAAATCTAGGCCTTAAACCCAAGGTTAGAATTGATAACAAAATTCATCAAGAGCATCAATTACAGCATTAGCAGGTCCTAGGATTACATGCATAACTATAGGGTGCTAGCTACCTCTAATTCTACTAAAATTAGGGCCTATGATTTCAAAACGTTCGATTACAAATTCAAGCTAAAGGTACAAATGATGACAAACATTAGACCCCTTACAGCACATGTATATGGCTGGAAGTAATCAAAATACTCTAAATTTTCAAAATCATAGAAATTAAAACAAAAGGAAACCAGCAGTGTGCAATGCAAAAAAGCATAAAGACTAAATACGTCGTTTTCTGATAAGTCATAGAAATTTTGTCAATAAAAGGTGGAAAGAAGTACACGGGAGGTGTACACTATATCCTCCAAGAAATTAATCCTAAGATTCAAAAGAGAAATAAAATCCAGAAAAGAATGAAACTGTGGCTGCCTAATGCTATATTCATCCAATCGTACAAAGACCTTATGAACATAGACTTTAGCAAGGTTAAGCTTGACATCATTGAAATTGTGGCGATTCCTGTCTTGCCAAAGCATCCACATTATAAAAAGAGGTACAACCCTCCAAATCTAACTAGTCTCATGGCAATCAAATCTACCTTTTCAACATGCTAGAACGTCCACACCATCCTAGACATCACCCAATGCACTCTGGTTAAAGATAGCAATAAGTGACCACTGTTCCCTTGCAACAGCAAAATGTAATAGAGAGGCTTTACTGTCTCACTGCTATTCTGACAATTCAGCACCATTCAACAATTGCTATTCCTTGCTTCCCCAAGATTATTAGCACCCAAAATTTCACCCAAAACCACCGTCCATACAGAAAAAGCTACTTTACATGGGACCTTTTCACACAAATGGTCTTCCAAGGAACCTGCCAATCACACTCCCTTTCAAAGCTTCATAAGAGCATACCACAAATCTTCCTGTCCAAGACAACCTCCAAACATATAATCATCTCCTCTAGAAGGCAGGTTTGAGTATAACAGATCAAGTACGGAATTGACTGTCTCTTACGCCTAATACTAAAAGGGTCTCAAGAATTTAAAACTCAAAACCCACTCCAGATGTTCCAAAATGTCAAGCTACAGAACAATCCTTCTTCTTTCCTATCAGAGAAAGATCATTTATTCTCCAGTCCTACACCCCTGTGCCAAATATCATATGAAAAACATACCATACCGTCATCTTCCACCTTAAAAATAAACAAGTTTAGATAAAAACTCAATCCCTTATGCTCTTCCACAAACTTGTCCCACGAGATCCTCTCACCAATGAAGTTGTCCAATGACCCTAGTTTTCCACATATTTTACACGATTAACCTATATCCAAAGGTGATTTTGTTCCTCCCATGCTCCCAAAGCCATTTCCTAGCAAAGATTGATTGAAAGCAGACACACAAACCCCCTCCATAATGGGAGATCACAACACTTTGCAGTCCAAAAATGGTATATATATTCTTTCCAAACTATTAGCATTCACAAGATAGGAATATCAACTAAAAGAAACGAGGTTAAAAAACAGGAAAAAAAAAATACAACAAAACCCTTTTTCTTTCTTTGTTAGCCAGCTGGACAGCTGCTCTTGAGTGTTATACCACCATTACGAAACCAGACACTAGACCATTTGTGGTTGTCCTAAGAATTTCCAGAGTACTCTTGTCATGATGTTGATCTGGCTTCTGCAACTACGCATCTGCATAACCTGAGCTCTACACACTGGAGAGCTCTTCACTCGATGTACCTGCTGTAAACCACCATTTCATTGGGTAGTGGCTTATTTCTAAATTTTTTTTCTCAGTAACACCCCCCACACCCCCCCCCCCCCTAACTAGATCAAACAAATAGAGCTCCATTGGATGAATCAACTTATCCCTCCAAACAAGGGTCAATAAATTCAGGAAAAAAAACCAAGGTCAACGAAGTTACTAAAAAAAAAAAAAAACCGAAGATTATTTGTTGGTTAGATCATTTTATGCAACTTGAGAGATGGCGAGAAACAATATGTTGCAAACATATAATAACCACGAGGGAGAAAAAAAAAAGGGAGAATAATTCTGGTAATTTATGCAAGTACTTCTAGTAGTGGAACCACACCTGAATTGGCTTAAGATAAGATTAATGAGTAAGAAAGAGGAATATTTATGATAACACCAAAAGTTGACTAAGAAAGGTAACAAAGTATAAAAAGTACATAAGCATGACCAACTGGCTACTGCTGCACAGGTACTTGAGGGTGTTAGTTATATAAAATCTGCTAATAAAACCACAGGAAAAAAAACCCTCTTTCCGCAAGCCTTAATGAAGCTCTACCAGACTTCTTTTTTACAGAATAATATGTATGTTAACTTGTTCCGCTGTTATTTCTAATGACTTTATTAACATGTTCATTATTACACTGAATCTAAACATATGTTCCTAAAGCAAAAGTAAAGTACATTCAGATAGACGTGCTAATTTTCTGCTTAGTTCCCATTACTTTCAAAGTAATAAACATTTTATCAGAAAGAGGATAAACCTTGTTTATGGCAGGAAGTAAAAAGGTTTCCTAAAGAATTACAATCTAAGCTTTAAAACATCTATAGAATCTACAAAAGCAGGAATGAATGTAGTGCCAAAAGCATGTGACTATTCATACAAGGATCATTAAAAATTTCAGCTCGGTAGGCAGCTCTACACCATTGAAAGTGTGGTTATTTTTCTCTCCATATTATCTACATAATGCAAAGAGAGGTTGAATTCCAAAAGAGACGTAAGCCATGGCAATTTTCTCCCTGGTAAGCTGAGTTAGTGATGCAATCAAATAATAAAAGAACAAAGGAAAAGGGATATGAGCTACTTTGAGAGAGCCGTGATCTCCAATGGCTACTTCGAGAGAGCCGTGACCTCTAAGATACTAACAAAGGTTCTAGGTTTTCATAATATTCAGCATGATATTTTATTGATTAGGGTTACACTTATATAGAAGACGGCTAGGTCATAAGACATAACCATTAGGTCCAGCCGTCATTACATCATGCAAGAAAATAAACTAGGAAGGAAATAGACTAATGGAAAATGCATTCCTTATTAGCTAAAACACTTAGGGAAATAATATATGGAGATTATACTCCGTATTCTCTGCCGACTTGGGCTTTAGGATTGCCACGTGTGCTATCACATAAGCCCTGGAAATCTGAATGTATCAATTAGCATCTGGAAATTTTAAGTTATACTGAATGATAGATTGCTTTTCTTATTATTAACATTGCCAAGTACTATTATTAGTATTAGAATAGTAGTAGTGGCTCAACGAAAAATAGACTAATAATACAATATATTGATGGAACTCTCCAACACAATACAATATATTGATAGACTAATATGTTGTTGTTGTTGTCGTCGTCGTCGTCTAGATTATTCTAAAATTTCTAATAGTATGTTGTTGTTGTTGTCTAGATTATTATAAAATTTCCAATAGTATGTTGTTGTTGTTGTCTAGATTATTCTAAAATTTCTAATAGAATTAAGAGCCTTTCATTAGGTTTTGTTAAATCTTCAATTTACTAGTCAATTTAGGAATCTTAATGCTAGTAGCACAATGAAGAGAGTCTCTGTACATATATATGCTTAATGTATTCAAAAAATTCAAACTTGATTAATGGAATATTGAGCATTTTGAATATTGGCGCATCTTGGGATTTGTGTGTGGTTCTCTCTCTCTTCTTTGTGCACTGTTCATGTTGACTTTCCACAGCCCAAGTTGCAACTAATTTATCCCTCTTCTTCTCCGTCAACACCCTAAATCATACCTCTTTTCTTACATCTATTAAGACCCTAAAACCCATATACTTTCCCTAGCCAATCACTATCAGAAAACAAATCAAAACACAAACCATTGAAACCGCCACTGCATACATAATCTGGCAACCTGTTTTCTTCAAGAATGGATCCATTTGCCTTCAAACCTGACACCAAATCAATCCCTAAACATTCTTCTTCTTCTTTTGATAATTAATCTAGATGTCGTTAAAAGTCTAAGGTGCCCCCCGTGTACACATGAAGTATACAAGAAAAGCCACCTAGGTGGTAAGGGCAAAAGCATTCTAAAAACACCAACACCTTTCCCTCATCATGAAAAACCCTGAAATCATAATTTTCCTTTATACAGTCTACCACAAAGCACAAGTAGACAGATCCCCTAAATCTATCCTACATCAGAGACACGTCCCAAAACATGTCTTGAAAGCATTTTTAAAAATTATGATAATCACACAGTTAAACAGTATTTATCCAGGGGGAAAGTAGGGATAAGAAAAATAAAGAGTGTCTGATAGTCCAAAAGCAAAAGGAATACTTAAGTCACCTGAAATGTGAAGGAGGGATCTAAATTAAAACAGCAACCTAGAATAGATAACACAAGATTCTAATTGAATATGGTGTGAAAAAAAAAAACACACACACACACACACAAGTAAATCCAAGAAATTTTCCAGGCCATCAAACGTTTAAAGGATTAAATATTGAATTCAAAGTGAACCTGTGCTAGCTTGCTGCTCGAGTATCCCACTAAGCTCGTATATTTCCTTTTCCCAGAAACAACATTCATATCTTCTACATCAACAAAGCCAACATAATGCATCTACAGAAAGAATAATGGACTGGTTAGTCAGGCTTAAAAGAAGTAAATTGATTGTAAAACTATGAAAAGGGTTGCCATGAATCATGTATTAACTTCTAGTTTATTACCTTAGTACTTGCAAATAATCATTTAAGCAGCCTATAATTTAAACCTTGAGCTGCATGTAATTTGGATAATCTAAAAAACACAAATTGGAAGTTCACTCCAACTATGCTATTATGCATTTAAAGAAATGCAATAATTGTAACTCCTACATTTTGTGATTGCAACTCAATGCATTGTTGCGGGTATCTTTATAAATTTTCATGGCACTAAGAGCAACACCCCCCGCCAAATAAAAAAAATAATAATAATAAAATAAAATAAAAAGGAAAAGTGAAAACAACAGACAGAATTTTGGGGCCAACACATGTTATTTGATGGGAAAAAAAAATAATAATAAATAAATAAATAAATAAAATGAAGAAGAAGAAGAAGAAGAAGAATGACAAACAAGATTGATTTTTTCTTTTCTTTTCTTTTCTTTTCTTTTTATTTGCAAGTTACACACAATTGGGTCTCAAACCGAGGACCTCACCCTTGAACCTTATTCTTATGGGGGAGAAGAGGTGCCATTTGAGCTATACCTAGCAAGAACAATAGAAGTTTTCTTCTTAACAGAAGTTCTATCTACTAACTTATGCTTCTCAAATCCCTAAATAGATGCTTTTAACATATAAAGGATTATTCTTCTCAAGCACAAAAAGCTCACAGAAACAAATAAGCCTAGTTAATGATATAGCATTAGCTAGAGCATGTCTTTGCGTTTTTCTTTTCATAAACCGATTTTTAAGCATTTTCATTCCATAGATACAAAGGATATATCGAGCTTATTTTCATGAGTTGTAGCAGAGAAGTCAAAGTTTATTATTTGTATCTAATAGTATGGGACAATCAAATTGTAATAGAAAGGTAAATTGACAACTGGAATAAACGGGAACGGGAATTTGTGTAAGAGATAATGTATGTAATAGAAAGGTCACTTAAAATCTTTTTTTTTTTATAAGTACGAAGAACTTTATTAAAGAAAGCGTAAGGCGCCCCAAAGTACACAGGAAGTATACACAGGGAAAACCAAAGCTAACCCAAAAAAACCCACAACACCAAGGCTCCAGAACACGAAAGAACCAAAAGAACCAAAACAAGCTACAAAAGAACCCAAGTAAGAACAATACTACCCACTACCCGTCAAGGCACAACAAACCTACAACATGTGTGCCTTGCCTTTCCTACGCCTAGAGGGGTAGTTCGCGTCACCATAGTTGATGGAACTATGCAAATTTAGAAGCTCCATTTTCCCTTTAGACTTCTGGCGCGCAAAAAACTAGAACTCCTCTTCCATGGCATCCCGAATAGCCAAAGCCTCCTCCCCAAAATCCCCATCCATTGCCCAATCTAAGGGCAAACCATCCCAATAATCATCTTCATCCTCCTCCCACACCACAATCTCCCCATTATGATCAAAACCAACTGGCCAATTCCGAGATTGGGAGACACCATTAAAGCAACCACTTAAAATCTTACCACCAGCATGGGGTCTAAGAAAGTTTTGAGGCAGTTTAGTGGGGCCCAGAGATAAATTTTATCCAAAACCTTTGGGTTATTAACAGCTTAGGAATTTTTTCCCTTTCTTTTCTGTTTTTTGGTAAGTAATAAACAGTCTTATTAAAAGCGTAAGGCGCCCCTAAGTACACCGGAAGTATATAAAAGGAAACACCTAACTAGAAAAAGAAAACAAACAAGAAAATCAACGAAACTAAGCGACAATTGGGAAACAAGCCACAGTCCAAAGATACAAAGTACGAAAGAACGAAGCTAAAATATTCTCCAATAACCTCTCCAAGTCCTCGAAACACCTATTATTTATTTCCTTCCATAAACACCAAAAAAGGCAAACCAACACCATCTTCCAAATCGCAGCACTCCTCAACCTTCCAGACGACCACCAACAAGCAAACAAGTCAGTAACTTTTCTCAGTTCTCACATTAATTAAAATTGTTAAAATTGGAGATAGTTACTTACAGCATTAAGAAATTAGATGTAAAATTAGAAAGAAATCATGACTAGTTGCGATACCAAGATTACAACAACCATCAGCACTGGGAAAATTATGTGCTTCGCTGAGAAATAACTTGTAATAACAGATAACGAAAAAAGAACGATCGCTGATAAAGATGGTGTCTACCAGAGATTATAAATTTTCATTTGTGCAAATTACACGATAAAGCATCAAGCATGTGGGTGTGCATATGTATGTGTGATAACAGTGGAACTTACTATGGAATTCAGATTAATAATTCGACATGGAGAGCCTCTGATAAGAGATGGAAAAAGCAATATTGAAAGCAATGCTGGAGCCAGATGATTCACTTGCATGTGTGCTTCATACCCATCTTTTGAAAAACTTTGTGGCTCTGGAAATGATGAAGTCAGTGCATATAATTAATAGATAAAACCGAATCATAAACAAATTCAACTACAATAGTCTATGTTAAAATGTTTTTACCATACCACTTAATGGAAAGCACCCAAATAGTCAACAACAGCTAGAAAACTTAACAGATACAACAATTTGCTCTTGCAAAGAGTAAGGATATAAAATGCCGATCATGTGCATTGAGCAAAATGGGTAAAGCAGATTCACAAAAATGAGAAACAAAACTGGAAATTGTAAAATGGTAAGGAAAGTGCAAAAAGGTAAAGAAAATTTATAGGAAAGTGCAGAGCTTAGACCTGCTATTGTTGGGATGCAGCAAATGAAAAAGAAATATAGTTTGAGCAATTCAAAAAAACAATTAAACATACATTTCTTTTATATAAGTAATAAAATTTTATAAAAAAAGCGTAAGTCGGCAAGGCGCCCCTAAGTACATAGGAAATATACACAGGAGCAGCCAAAGCAGCCCACAACAGAAAGAAACCCAACAAACCCTCAAAAACCAAAAGCCCTCAAACCCGAACCCTCAAGAAGCACACCCTTCTACAACACGTGAGCCTTGCCTTTCCTATGCCGAGAGGACGCGCTTGCATCACCATAATTAATGGAGCTTACCAAATTCAAAATCTCCCTCCTACCTTTGGTCTTAGGCCGCACAACCTTAACTTCCCGAAGAAAATCCTCTTCAAAGACATCCAAAATCGCCAAGGATGGATCCTCGTCCTCAACACGATCCAACTTCCAATCCAATGACATGTTGGGAGGAAGAAGCCCCAAAGGGTAAGGGGAATCTCCATCCTCCCCATCCCAAATCTCATCACCCTGCTCCCACACAACCACCTCCCCAGACAGACCAAAACCTACTAGACACTTCTGAGATTGGGACAAACCATTCACCCTGGAATCATCACCCTTTCCAACGGTTGAAGTGACGCAACCACCCAAAGGGGAGGGAATCCCTACCACTGCAACTTCCTTTACTTCCGGAGTCGATGATGACACGACCAACTCTAAAAGAGAGGTATGAGGAGTTAAAGCTTGCACAACCGGGCTCGGATTGAGAAACCCCCACCGAAGGAGGCCGTTCATCGAAATAGATGGCTTAACAAAATCCTTCACGGAATCTGCCACTCCCGCAAAGTCCATCACTAGAAGCACTGCAGCTGCTTCCTTGGTTGAAAAACTAATAGGCAACCACATTGCTACCACAAACTTTGTAAATAAATTCGCGTCCAAATGCCCTGATCTACCTTCCCTTGCTTTCCGATAGTACTTCTGGAAAGGCTTAGAAACCGACGACACTAAGGCAGAAGAACAGAGCCGCTCTCCCAACTCAGCCACCCCGGAGTACACCTATGAAGGGGCGAATATGGGCTCAGAAGACCCCTCAGGTCTAAGCTAAGGGGCCAAACAAGCACCACCAAAATTGATTTGATATGGAGGAAAGGTACCGAAAGAACCAAACCCAACAACAGTGCTTACCGGTGCCAGAGGAGGCCCCTTAGACCTGTGAGAAGCATCTAGAGACACTGAAGACAGCACCTCCGGTGTAGGCAGGGGGGAAAAGACAAATCGCGAGATTACAGAATTCTCGAGCTCCCATGAAAACTGAACCGCAGCCTTCGACGCGGACAACTCGACAGAAGAATAATCGACCACTGGATCATAAACTCACCCACCGGAGAAGGGCTGCGATCTGCAAAACTCCCGGAGGACGAAAGACCCAGATCCACCCCAAAAATAGTCGCCGAAAACAATTCAGGTTGCACAAGATCCGAAAAGGGATCCGAACCGGATCCAACACCCAGAGAACCATGATCCAACTTCTTCCTCGTGGGCTTAGGCCTAGCCCAGCTGGCACAATTGGGCTTAAAACCTAGCCCAACATGATTGAACCCGGAAGCTGAAGCCCTCTCCAATGCAATTCGAAGCCACTCTAGAATCTTCTTCCATGAGCGGAAAAGCCCTAACTTCTTCTTCCTAGACTCGCCGTCACCAAGCAAGCAGCCTTGCCTCTTCTTCTTCTCCAACGACCTAGATGTCTGCTCCTCCAAAACAAAGCAGTTCACCGCCATTCTCCTGTCTACCACATCCCTACACCCCACTACCGGAAGCAGACCCAAACCAAAAAGCTCTACCTTCAGATGCAGCGACCCTGGAGGCTTGACAACCACTCCACGAACCACCTCTGCAAAGGACGGAGAAGCCCCATAGAAACAACCAAACGAAACACCCCTCTTTTGTATCCCCTTCAGGGAAGGCGCCTCAGAAACCAACGGCCCACCTTTTGCTTTAATAAACTTCAGCAACTACCGCAACTCACCCACCACCCGAGACCATCCCCAACCTTTACGGCCTTCAGGGATCCAAATAACCCCTTTATGACTACCCTCCGCTTAGTCAGCCACCTCAAGATAACGACCGGCCTTGTTACCACCCCCACGAACCATCATAGCTTTCGCATCTTCGCAGTAGGATGAGACAAAATCCTTCTTCACTGGAGCCTTGAACGCCTCCTCAACCGTGGCCAACAACCACTCAAAGCACTGAAAACCCAGAAAAAGATACCCACAGAACCCCTTCCTCCTTTCCTCCAAACGAAGGTCAGACACATCTGCCTTTGCCGAGGAGAAATTTTTGGCTTCCACAGAGAAACAACGCTCCATCTCAGCCTTGTCTATTGAGCCTCAGAGAAGAAGAACCTCCACGGAGGCATAACCGCAAAGCAGCCCCTCAGAAGGGAGGAAACAACTAGAAAACTCACCCCAAATAAGCTTTATTGGAAACTCGGAAAATCCTAACAGTATGCGTTAACAAACAGCTCTGCTCTGCTCCGCTACACACATATCTCATTGCAATATCAAAGCTCAACCCAAGTTGTGTCAAGGTAGGTGATATAATCCCTCACATGCTGAAATGAAAACTTTCAGCTATTTGACTTGGTTCCATTAACTAAAGGGAGCTCAGGCTCAAGTTGAGCTTGGCAAAGCCAGCTTGAGCTTAGCTTGTCATTATTCAGCGAGCTCAGCAAAAATTAAACTTTTTTGACCTTTTGTCTTTTTTCCTACAAATATGTCAAGAAAAAACTTGAGTACCAAACTCAGATTTCACATAACTACCAAAGAAGAAATCAACATCTTTTCCTACCCAAGAAATGCAGCCCATGAATACTGATGTATGAATAATGCAGTAGTTTTATGACTAGAAATTATATAAAATGGTCTAAAATTACCAGAGCTTGCTAATATGTCATCTTAATAGGATTCAAAGTAATTTGGTTAATTCGATTCAAATTACTGTTCTGATGAACATATTGCTGAAAACGGAAACATGTGGGAAAAAAAAAATTGCATTTAAAATACGAACCTCCAATGGAGAATATTCCCGCATTGTTAATAAGAACATGCAAAGGTCCCATACGTGCATTCCATGCTTCAGCAAATCTAGCGACAGAATCCAACGAGAGAAGATCAAGCTCCATCACCTTCAAAAGCCACAGTTCATGTCAGCCATAGCAATACAATTAGCATCATTAATAAAAAGTGATTATATATTCCAAAAAAACATATTATAGTAGGCATATGGCGAATTAAAAAGACAAAAAGTCTATAAAAAATAAAAAAAATAAAAAATAAAAAATAAAAAATAAAAAATTAGCATCAACGATTCTGTGGCTAATACGAAAAAAGAAAAATCAACAACAGAAAGTTGCAGGATGCAAAGAAGAGGTTTCCATCGGCAACTACCTCGATATTGAGAGGGAGACCCATTCCGGACCATTCGCTCTGCCATTTCTGGATCAATTCGTGCGCAGCTTTGGTGTTCCTCACAGCCATCACAACGTGCGCCCCTGCCTCTGCCAATTGCCTATTAAAATAATTCCCCAAAAAAAAACAAAAAACAAAAATAAAGCAAAATAAAACAAAAACCTCGTAAGAATAAGATTAGCTTTATTTTGAAGGGGCAAGCGACAATGCGAGCCGAACCTGGCGATTTCGCGACCGATACCGCTGGTGGAGCCTGTGACAATGCAGGAGAGATCGTTGGCTGGAGGCAAAGGCAAAGGGTTCTGCAAGTGGCTGGCGATAATCCTCTGGAACAGAATTTCGTAAATCAAATTGAGCCAGCCTCTCAGCCATTCTATCCATCCCAACGCCTTTTTCTTCTCCTTGTGCAGCTGCTGCTTCTGCTCCTCCTTCTCCCCCTCCACTTCCCCAGACGAAGAAGACGTCCTTGCCATCTCAAAGCCCCTCCTCCTCTGTGTGTGTGGTGTGGAGTTTACAATTCCAGATCTGTCTTGTTCGGTAGGACCAAAGTCTTCTCAGCAGGAACAGAACAAGACCGAAAGAGGGACGGGGTTTGACCGCTGAGCAGTTTCGACACTGTGTTGGAATCTATCTGTGGACTGCTGAGTGCTGACGACCAATTCGCAAAAACCATGGAACTGCTTCTTGCAATAAATTAGAACAGAAAAATATTAGACGTCGTTCGGGTGTGTGTGTCAGAGTGTGTGTGTGTGTGTTTTTTTTAATCGTATTTTATTATTGTGTATTATATTTAAAATTAGGAATATCGAAATAATTTGTTTTTTCAAATTATATTTTGCTGATTTAGAGAACTTAAGACAAAATTAAAAAAAGTTAGATTAAAATTAAGTAAAATTGGAATTCAATAAAATAACCCAAACATGTTTTTGAAAGATAAAAAAATATAATAAAAAAATAAGTGTTACCACAAGATGTCTTTATGGTCTGTTTGCCAACAGAGTTGAATCAGAATTCTTCTCTATTCATCTCTACTTTTTTCAAAAATAAATTATATTTTATTTAACTTTTTCAAATTTTATCTCACAAAGTCAAACTTCGAAATTCGCGCAATGAATCAGAATTCTATTCTAAGTTCAAAAAATTCAATTCTCAAACGCACCATAAGTAACCCGTGCGCCCATCTGCCAATTACAATAATAATAATTTTATTTATTTATTTTATGCCTTTTATGATTTTTTTAAATTTAGTAAACAAAACTATTTTATATTTTCTTATCTAAATAAACTTTACAATAGTTTTATTTTTTTATTTTTTCATATATCATTAAAAAAATATTATTTCTTTATAAAATACAAATTTCCTACCTATCCTCACATTTTTTATAAAATTTAAGGAAAGTCTCAAACGAAAGTCAAAGAGAAGAGAGAGGAGGGAGAAATATGCTACCTAATGTGTTAAAATAATAGATAGAAACCCTAAAGTGCTACCTAATATACTGTAGCATACCAAATGTTAATGAAGGTATAAGGTATCTAATGCATGTAGTTATTTTTTAGACTTTTTTTCAATATTCAAAAGACAAAAATACTCTTAATGAGAAATTAAAAAATTAGAACTGTTTTTTTTTTTTATAAAAAAAAAAAAAAAAAAAAAAAACACTAGTCTAACGACTCCTAGAGGCTAATGAATTCAATTGTATGCAAATAGCCCTTGAGTGTAACATGCCTTTATCTGCTAAGGAAGTTGGGAGGAACTGAGAAAGAAGTGTGAGCTAAGTGAAGTAAAGTGCTGAGCAGATTGTGGAACAGTATGTATCAGGAAGTTATGATGATGGCGTCACATTCCGGTGCACGTGGCAGTCAATGGCTAGTGAAGCGTGGTGCAACGTGTTCCATGGGTTATAGTTGGTAACTAGTAATTCTGTTGTGCACGGGTGAAAGTTAGATTCAGTTGTTTTGCATTAGTTTCAGTTGTAGTGTCGTTTTGTTCTTTACTTCGTGCGTTTTGTTTACCTATATCGCAAGTATCAATTATGTAACCAATATATACAACCGAATTGGCTTGTAGAATCATGTTTTGAGAATTGTAAAATTCGTGAGAACTCTGGAGATTGGCAATCTCGAACTTGCCGAATCAATACAACTTCCATTCTTCCATTTTCATTCAATTTCTTCTTCTAAATTCCTTTCCATTTTCATTTTCTCTATTCAATTCCTATAACAATTGACATAATTGTTAAAAGTGGTATCAGAGCCCATGATCTTGATCACGCTTATGAAAACTAGGTCTATAGGCATGGCAGATGAAGCACAAGTCTAGAAGGAATTGAAAGAACTCCGAAACAGGATGACGCAATTTCAATCGGGGATGACTCAAATGCATATGGAGATGAGGTCAGATATGATGAAACAAATGCATTATAATCAAGGAGAACAATAGACAACTCCATGAAATGTGGGAGTTAACAATTGACAGCCCCAAACTCAACAGGATCTAGGGGTTAATCAAGCCACTAATGGGCAGAGTGGTAACGGTGTGCCTTCTTTTCATGAGTGGGTTTCAAACAAGATCCATGAAGTTTGACTTTCCTCGCTTTAATGAGGAGGATCTTGAAACTTGGAGTTGCCGTGCGGGGTAGTTTTTTGATTACTATGGCACACCGGACCGGCAGAGACTTTCCATTTCCTCTTTTCACATAGAAGGTAAGGCCCTAATCTGGTTTCAAGAATTAAAAGCTAGTGGGGGTTTATCTACATGGGGGGAGTTCCTGCGATCTTTAAAGATTAGGTTCGGTAAGGGGTCCTATGATGATCCCATGGAAGATTTAACCAAGCTGAAACAAATAGGAATGTTGGAGGAGTATAAAACTCAATTCGATCACCTAGCTAGTAAGGTTCACGGGTTACCTGAATCTCATAAACTAAGTATGTTTTTTAGAGGTTTAAAAGATAAAATAAAGTTACCCGTTCACATGTTTAATCCAAAGTCATTGATCAATGCCTATTCCTTAGCTTGCATGCAAGAAGAGAGTGTAATGGCTAATAGGAAGGTAATCAGACCTGCATAGAGATCAAACATTCACTGTGTTGAGTTTGATTTATCGAACTCTATCATGATCAATCGGACTAATGCACTAGGATCGATCGGATGGTCTATCGATCGTATTATTCTATCATGATCAATCAGACTACTACACTATGATCGATCGAACGCTCGATCGAGCCTTCACTGTGTCAAGTTTGATTGATCGAACATTCATATCACAATAGATCGAACCGATGCACTAAGATGAATTAGATATTCAATCAAACCTTCAATTGTGTCAAGTTTGATCGATCATTTGGTCATATCACGATCAATTAGAATAATGCACTATGATCGATCAGAGTAATACACTTGGATCGATTGGATGTTTCTATCGATCCTATAATCCTATCATGATCGATCGAACTAGTACTTATGATCAATCGAACGTTAAATCAAATTTTCACTGTGGCAAATTTGATTGATCAAACTCTATCGTGATCGATCAGATTAATGCACTAGGATCAATTGGATGTTCGATCAATCAGAGTAAATATATAATAACATAATATGTAATATGTAACTATATATATATATATATATATATTTACTTAGCTAGTATACTATATGCTTATTTAGTATCCATATAAAATAGAATATTATATATTAATTATAATACGTTGATAATAATATTTAGTATGTTAAACTAATATAACATATTAATTAATTATTAATACTTAGTATATATATAACATATATTGTATAGTTAGTATACAAACACACATATATCACATCACACATGGTTAATTAAGTCGTTTTTCTAACAAAAATAAAATGGCTCAAAAAGCCGTTTTCTTTCTTCTTTTTATTTTTTTTAAGTGACTAAGAATATTTTGGTATTAATATTGATATTAAATTAGATCAAATATATTTAGAAAATATATTTTATGTCTAATTTTATGTTCTTAGTTTGATTTGAAATGTGGACAGTTCAAACTAGGCTTAAAGAAATATAAAATTTCACAGCTTCGGGAATTTTCTATAGTTATTATAAAAAAAAAAAAAAAAATTAAAAAAAAAAATAAAAAAAAATCCAAATTTGTGACTTTACGCCTAAGCTAAAGTTGGTTCTACTAAATTCTAGATTTATCCATTCACGTGCATTGTAGATTTTAGATTGTAGAAACCTGCTAGATTGTAAGATTTTTTTTTTTTCACCATCATTCTTGCCACACGGTAGTAGACTCTAGAATAATTCCATATTTGATTTTGTTTTTCTAAAATACCGATTAAGTCACAATTTTTATTCAAAATTTGCTCTCTCACTTTGTGTTACGCAATACAGGAGTGCAAGAAGAAGGAAAAAAAAAGAAAGAACTATTTTAGAATAGTAATAAGCTTTGGAGCTACTTGAAGTGGGAGTGCTGAGTATGATTCTTTTATTCCTAATTTATGTCAATTCTAGTTATTAGAATTTAAATTATGTCGATAAAATGTCTAAATTGCTCAGGAAAGTGTGGTTGAATATCTCAAGGAAGGATAATATATTCAATCATCCTTTTAAATATTACAAATGCGTCGTTGTGCTTCCTAAATATTATTAGGTATTTTACAATAACATAGTTGTAATGCCCAAGTAATGTAAGAAATTTTAGATAAATATTGAAAAATAATAGAATCCTAATTTATCATGTGTGTGTGATCAATTTGTAATAAAATATCTAAATGTGGAATTTAAAGAAGACATATTTTTTAGTAACGAACTGGAAACTCAATTAAAAGAAAAACCATTCTAGGATAGCCAAATCCAGGATATTCACTATTGATAAGATAAAGCTAGTTACAAAGCAGTAGAACTTACATACTCTTAATGCAGTGGTCGTACCTTGAACTCTGACACGTAACCCAATGTGAACGCCTCCCAACCAGGTCTCCTATCTGAAAGGGTCTTCAATAGAATCATTTAGCTCATGGCTCCTTTCTAAGCTAGACTTCAAAGTTGATCAAATCACACAGGAACCACCCTAAGAGAGTTAGCACATATTACAATCTCTGCCTAAACACCATTTCTTAGTACAAAGGAGTTCAGTACCGAATTCACTAAATAATACAAGCCTAGAGACCCTATTTATAGGCTTTTGAAGACCTAATACAACGCTGATTCAGAGTTTTCTGGGCGACGTTCAGACCTAGACTAAGGGTGTCTGGACCGCAAGCAGCAACCGACTTCCATAACGTGCTTCACGTGTTTCCTTATTAAGCTTCAGTTTCCGCGTCGGGACGGTGTTACCCTAGTGTCCGGACGGTTGCAAGTTGTCTTCACCAAGCGTGTGCTGAGCTGTTCAGAACCTTCTCGAACACTGAATAGCGTCGGGACGGTGTTACCTAGCGTCCAGACGGTTGCTTGTTGTCTTCACCGACATGTCTGCTGAGCTGTTCAGAATCTTCTCGAACATTGAAGAGTGTCCAGATGTTTCACTGGGCCATTCGAACAGTCAAGTTGTAGTATTTTTTCTTAACTTTTCAACGACACCAATTTTATCTCAATCCAATACTTGAGTAGAAAGTTATGATAAAAATATTGAGACGTATGCATGATCTTCCTGGTAACCGGAAATTGCCTTCTTGATGCTTGTGACACTAATACTTGTTATATTAAGGTCATTTCTATATTGAAGAAATAATCTCTGAATATTTTGAAGACTCTGAATAATTACGGCGTCCTTATTTCAGCAGCATACTTACATGGCAGTGATTTTGTCAAGAAAATGTAGCCAATAAAATTAACAAATATTATACTAGTGCTGTAGTAATGCCCGTGTGAAAATATGCGGTAAATCTACATGGCCGTTATGATATCCGAATGAGATTATGACATTTTAGATATATGCATATGCTGTCCGTTTTTAGACAAAATATAAGGAAAATAATCAATGGTCTAGATATTAGATTTTTAAAATTAATATTAGACTAATATACTATCGCCCATGGGCGCAATAAATTGCAATGAGTTATTAAAGATAAGAAGTGCTTTTAGACAGTCTGCAAAGTGGTAAGTATAACTACTTACTGAGAAATGATACTGCTTTTACGAGTATTTTACTTATTTAAGTATTTAATAAAGTTTTTAAGTATGATTATTACAATTACATGAGCCTGAGTCTTTTATGAATAACATGATTATATGTTTTTAGTATAATGTGATTTATATGTTTTGTGATTATCCACACAACTCGGGGTAGGATCCGGTTGGGCCACTAGAGATGGTGTGCGATTGTACTTCACCAAGGTTGTACCAACAGTTTTTATGAGGATGCAACTAGACCTTATGAAAGTTGCTATGACTTGTTCACATGAGATATCATATATATTATTATTATTTTAATAATAATATATCATCATGATTTTTTGCTTTGTTACTCTAGCAAGAACCCTATTGCATAATATTGCACGTGATTTACTAAACATTTTTATAAACTTGTTGAGTTCATTGCATGATGACATCTTTCTCATGTGTTGACTCACTAAGTCGTGGACTTACACTTTGATATGTTTCCAACTATAAAACATCATTGTTTTATAATTGTTGGTCCTTTAGAGGATGGTTCATGGGGCCCACGCAGGAGAATTATAATGGATGATTTGGGTAGGGTAATCTTTGTGGAGAACCTTGAGATGGTGACTCACTAGCAGGCTCATGAGCGAGGGGAAGGCTTCACCTTCCTTATATTGGGACTCATGTCCAAAACTCCAATTGCATTGATGATGATTTTCTATAATTGTATAATATTGAACATTTGACATATACATTATTGTTTTACATGTACAAATATATTTGAATATTTTCATATTATATACATGTAAGGTTCCTAAGTTACATTGTATTTTACTATAGTGTGTGATGTGGTCGTGAGCGTATCAATAATAAAATAAATCACTTGCAATAGAATGAATCTTTGTAGGATAGGGTTTATGTGAGGGTGTTGAATCTCAAGGACTGTGGTTGTTGTTAAGTTATTAAAATTAACTCTAACCTAATTCAGAAAAGATATTTGATTTTTGTTTTATAATTGTAACTAAATAAAAACATAAAAATAAAAATAAGATAGTATGGAGAAGATATATGGAATTGATTTCGCCACTAACTTTATAATAACGGTAAATTGCATTTTAACATGGGAATTTTACTTACATAAATGATATGACTCGTATGTGTTTGTTAAGCACCAACAATGTTGTCAAGAAATTTCTTTTGTTAAGAAATAAGAATAGCTATCTTCAGTTGGCACGGATCGTCTACCTAACCATTAAGATGCAATACGATCCATCTTCCCTAGGTATGAATTATCAAATCTCTTAATTAGCATACATGTAATCAAGGAATAAGCATAACTCATCTTTGGGCAAGGCATTAATTGTTCTACATAAATTAAACTAACTATGGTGTAGAGAAATTCTTCATTCCTAGGCATGACCTTTCAAACCCTCTTGATTTTGTGTCCATTAAAATCATTGTAAAACCATCCTTCATACAATCACAGGAAATACGAAGATTAAATTCAATAGAAATAAACAACTTTCTAAGAGAACATAAGAGGTTTATCAAAATTGAATATAAGCATTAAAGCATAATCTCAAGGTTAAACAACCACCATTCATGTTCATAGAATTCTCAAAGAAAACACAATTATACCAAAATTACTTGGAAAGGGCTACATCAATACCCTACAGAGAAGCTGCTAGAAATTGTCTTTGTTAGAGAGAAATCCATCCCAAGTAACTATTGGACTTGAAGCACTTTTCTCCTTAAAACTAGCCACTAATCCTATTGATTTCTATTCTCTATTGTGGTATACCCTTAACGCATGAATTAGAAGTCTATTTATAGAGAATACAAGAGCAACCCTTGTCCAATTCGTGATATTCTAGGACTTCTAGTCTAAGTAGGAGAAGGAAAACTCTTTCCTTTTTTTTTTTTTTTTTTTTTAATTATTATTATTTTGCCTTGATGTTAGCATCTACCGCGAGACTGCGCTCGAGCCTATCATGAGGTGCGCTCAAACGTAGGATATGGATCTGCACTCAAGCCCTTTGCCTTGCAGAATACTGGATTTTGCTTTTGCTACTTTTGAAGCTTAAAAACCAAAGAAGTACTTGTGTTTTTTCCTTTAGGTCTTGAGAATGCTGTTAACATAAAAGAATGCAAAACATCATATCATAACTAAACTAGGGCCTAACATTTGCGAGTTAAGGAGCTTGAATATACAATATTCAATGCTCATCAGTGTGAGTAATGAGATTATTACATAGAAGATTATACGAAATAAGCATAGTTCATCTTTTGGCAAGGTATGGATGCTTTATCTAAGTTAGGGTGTAGAACAAATTATTCTTCCTAGGCATAGGCTATCAAATATTTTAATTAGCTTACACATAACCAAGGGATAAGCATAAGTCATTTTCAACAAGCATAAAATGATTTACCTAAGTTAAACTAACTAGGGTGTAAAACAATTTATTCTTCCTAGGCATGGCATATCAAACCCTCTTGATTTTGTGTCCATTAAAACCGTTGTAAAACCATCTTTCACATAATTAAAGAAAATATGAACGTTCAGTTCTATCAAGATAAATAATTTTCTAATACAAGATAAAAGACTTATCAAAATTGAATATAAACATTAAAAACAATCTCAAGATTAAACAATCAATATTCATGTTCATAAAATAAATTAATACAAGATAAAAAAAATTTATCAAAATCGAATATAAACATTAAAAACAATCTCAAGATTAAACAGCCAATATTCATGTTCATAAAATTTCCAAGAGAAAACACAATTATACCATTACAACTTGGAAAGGGCTAACTCAATATCCTACGGAAGATTTAGCGAAGATGATGGAAATCATCTTTGTTGGAGAGAAATCCTTCCCAAATCGCTATTGGAAAATCTTTCACTTTTTCTCTAAAACCCTTGCCTCTAATCCTATTAATTTCTATTCTTTAATGTAAACTAATCTCTATATATTTTAATTTGGACGAGTCTAGGGTATTTATAGATTGTGCAAGTGAAATCCTTTAAGAATTTGTACATATAAGAACATCTAATCCAATTAGAAATCCTAAAACAACTCTTAAGTGAATAGGGTGTCTTGCTGTCAACTCTGTTGCACGATTGCGCTCAATCTTAGACATTACTGTGCTCGAGCTCAGGTTGCACTTGAGCCTAGTTCTTCTTGCGCTCGAGGCCAATGTGATGGTGTCCTATGCGTGCATGTCTTCCCGCTGCGCTCGAGCTCTTGATGCACGCTCAAGCCTCATGGCCTGATGCGCTCAAGCTCCTGATGGTGCTCGAGCCTAGCTGATGTGCGCTCGAGCTCACTTGTCTTGGTAAGTGCTGAATTTTTCCTTTAAGACCGGAAGATTACTGGTGTTTTTGCCTTGGTTGTTGAGAGTGTTGTTAACATAAAAACAATGCAAAACATTATATCAAAATAAAACTAACAGACTAATATATGTGAGCTGAGGGGCTGGAATATGCAATATTTAATGCTCATCACACCCCCAAACTTACTTATTGCTAGTCTCTTAACAATACAAAACTGAAAATAAATTAAAACAAAATGAAATAACTACTCTACTTCTTATTTCACGGGAAACACGATTGCATTTAGCGTATGCAATAAGCCTTTTAAACTCCTAGAATTCCCTAGTGGATGAGTAAAGTCTCGTGAGGGTTTGCCAGAGATACTATGCACAAAAAATATGCAAGATCATGCTTTTCCTAAGAATGAAGTGTCAGAAAAACAATGTTTCTTATTCAATAGCAAGCTTAACAAAATAACACTATCTTCAAAACTTTTAAGAATTTCAAAGTCTAGACATTTACCTATGGTTGAATAAGGCATCACAAGTCCAAATTGGTGTCAAGTGAACTAATACACAATTTACGAGGCTTTAAATTAATTTCAATGTGCATAATTCAATATCTCAAAATTAACTGGGATTCTCATTAGATGTAACAAATAATGCATGATGATATATATATATATATATCTTTCTTTCTTTCTTTTTTCTCAGGCTGTACAATGCTTAGCTCCCTTAAGCTTTCTAATTGACCCATGTATCGAGTGTTGGGCCAATGACTCTCAAACCAGATGGTTTTAGGGCGCTAAGTCTAAAACACCCCAAAGACTTACTAACTCGAGTAAACAAGGCTAAACTTAGCTATTTTATCAAGCAGTCCAAATTTTACACCTTTTGATGTGAACACTCAATGCTTAATGAGGTAAGAGGACTAGTTACTCAGTGTAAAATTCAATTATTTTCTTTCTTATTTATTTATTTATTTTTCTCATGCCAAGGTCATTTATCTAATAAGTAATCACTTCACTCCAAGGTATTGAAAACAGACAATCAGTTTCACATGTCATATCTGACAAATTGTGTGCTAATGTGCCTGTTCAGATTCAAAGTGAAACATGTGAATTCTCATGTGCCAAAGGTAAGTGCCAAGACTTAGATTCCCTAATGAAATAGTCATGTGTTCAAAAGTTTAAGCTCGTCAATGAAATCTAAATTACAGTTAAAGTTCAACCAAATTCTTAGAAATAATATGATCATACATTCACAATATGTATTTAATACCCCGGTCCCATATTGAAAAGAAATGAATAGCTCATATAGAGTAAGTGATTTATAAAGATACTCATGGGTGATAGGTCCCACATTGCCTAGTTATTAAGTGAAATTGGGTTTTATAAGGAATTCTAAGAAAGCTTCAAATTGACTAGCCCTTTTTCGGTGATAGTGCAAATGTGACTAGTGCTTTTTCCTAGGTCATTACAAATGGTATTAGAGCCACCTAGTAATGCCAGACCATGAGGTATTGGAACACTGCATGATGTGGCACTAATGAGGACGTCAGGGGGGTTTACGGGGGGGGGGGGGGGTGGGGGAGTTTGTAACACCCCAGTCCCATATTGGGAAGAAATGAATAGCTCATATAGAGTGAGTGGTGGGTGATAAGTCCCACATTGCCTAGTTACTAGGTGAAATTGGGATTTATAATAGATTTTAGGAAAGCTCCAAATTGACTAGTCTTTTTGGGGTGATAGCACAGATGTGGCAAATGCTTTTCCCTAGGTCGTTACAATGTACAACATGACAACATAATGTTTTTCCTTACCCGCAAATTTAAACGATACATTGTCTCCAATGTATAGATAGAGATATAATACCGGGTATAAAGAAAAAGGTGGGGCGAAAGTACTCCCTCAAACGTTGACACAAGAATGCTTGTCCTGAAAAACAAAGCACTACTCCAGGTGTGTAATAAAAATAAGCATCATGAAAAACAATAGGAGAAGTGTCAGTATAAATGAAAATAAACCAAGATTAAAAGAAAAAAAAAAAAAGGAAAAGAGTGGGTTGCCTCCTATAAGCGCTAAGTTTAATGTCTTCAGCCAGACGCTTCAAAATTTACACTTTGTGGGTTGATCAATGAATGGGAGTGAAAAACAACCCTTAGTCAGAATGCCGGGAAGTGAATCTTCAACAAATTGTTTCAGTATTTCTAGGAAGAAATACTCATTCTTATACAATGGTGGCTGGGTGGCACAGAAGATGTTGAGCTGTACTCCCACTTTCTCAATAGGCTCATTCGAGATCTTAAAGAAATGGATCTTTGGGCTCATATTCCTTTTCAAGAGGAACTGGGAATGGAATTGGGTTTTCTGAGGGTTCAAAAGTCAGAACCAGCTCATTCTTCATTTCCTCCATCTTGTTGTCAATTATCCTCTCACTCCTCAGTGGGATGTTGGCCTGGATCAGTTCATAATGAGAACTACTTGAAGCATCTTCATCAATCATGTAGTATGGGGAATTGTCTTTAGATTGACTCCAAAGCTCCTCTTCTTTTGTCTGATTGAGTTCATGAACTAGCTCCTCCACTTGGAATTCTAGTTTGGCTATGGATTGAGAGTGGGAATGCACCAATTAAGTGGCTGCCTCAATTTTGCCAAGGGCCGCCGACACTGTATCTTCAAAGCCAGCACTACACCGTCTACACGGAGATGATTGCCGTTGCTGGTGGGGAGGATGGACGTCGGATGATGGATAGAATACTTGATTGTTGAACAACAGATATGCTTGATTGTGCAGTTCGTGACATTGTGGGGCTAAATTTCCTGTGGCTTGATCTTGCCAAGCGAATTTAGGATGGTTTCTCCATCCCGGGTCATAATAATCAGAGTAAGAATTATTCGCCGGTCTAGAGAAAGCCACTGGCTCTAAATCAAAGTGATCAAACCCAAAGTGATTTTGATAAACTTCATATGGGTCCATAGCCATGGTTCAAGGTCAAGGTCGCAAAGATTAATAGAAAGTGAAAAAAAAATGGCAACCAATCATACTAAGTAAAAAAAAAAAAAAACATATATACAGAAAAAAAAAAAACTAAAAAAAAAAATTTAGAGGTTACAACTTTTTGTGGGGCATGTAGTAGCTTCATTAATACTAGGTTGTCATTGGTCTGCTCTGGGCAATTGCGCTCGAGTGGTTATGTGAAGCAATGATGCGCTTGAGCTCAATTAATTTGTGTTCAAACGATTTTTGACAATGCTGAACCTGAACCTGAAAAACAGAAAAATACTAGAAAAAGATATGAAAAATCAATATGTATAATATCCTAAACTAGGAATCAAATTAGAGTCAATCCCAACAACTTAACGATGTAAACATAACAATCCCCGGCAACCCAAAAACTTGATGTGAATTTTAATTGTACTCGCAAGTGCACGAATCGTTTGCAGTAAAGGGTTTTGCAAGTGCGAGGTCGATCCCACAGGGAATTGTGTTCTTGAAAACAAATTTATGACTAAATTAATTAAATCTTAACCTAGTTCAAAATAAAAAGTTTGATTTTTTATAAAAAGAAAAACAACATAAAGTAAATAAAGTAAAATAAAACAAAAGAAAAGGTACTAAGGTTTTGGAATCCACACCCACCAAATCATAGCAACATATTCTCATGTTCATCAATACACATCCGAAGTTCTCACCATACAACTCTTATGTATATTCTACTATGCTTCAAAAAATCATTAAATCATTCAATGAATCCGTTCTTTGCACAAATCACAAAAAATATCCGGTTTAAACCAAATCATCAAATGTATCCGTAGAACGAAACACAATGAATATCCAACGTTTTGATAAATAAAAACCGAAGCAATCAATTATGTGAAATTATCTCAAATCATCAAATGTATCCTTGAATCACAAAAGATATCCAAGAATCATTCCACAAATTGAAAAGAAGTAAAACATAGGAAAAATTAAACCAAATAAAATCAGATAGTATAAACTTACATGAAAATATTGTTGCTCTTCAATGGTGAGGCTTCATCCTCAACCTTAGTTGAAAAATTAGCTACACATGGCTATGAAAAATAAATCTTAAACTAAAGAAAAACTAAACTAAAAAGAAAAGAATATATTTGGTCTCTAGCTTCTCCCCTTTTTATCTTGAGGCTTAGAGGTCTATTTATAGGGAGAAAACAAATCCTAGAAGCCCTAGAATTCCTAGAAAAATCTAAGGTTAGTCTCATAGTTTGAGTAGGAAACTCAAAACACAATCCAAGAAGGAAAAGGACTCAAAATTCGTCCAGATTTGTGGCCTTTTATTGCGGGGTACTTTTGGCATAGCAGACGTCCGAATTAGGAAAATCCTATTTCATAAGGATTTGTAGAAAATTGAGTTAGCTTTCCAACTCCACTTGATTCACCTTAATCGGATACTTGAGCTGAAAGTTATGGCCAAAATACTATTACATGTGCAGAATCTGAATTCTAATCCGATTTTGACTCCAATTAGAGAAATTCCGATTTAGTCCTCTCCTTGATTTGGTTGAACATAACCACATTATCTAGGTCTTCTCAAAGTGTGCTTTCTTTCACCATAAAGCTATTGTTTTCTCTCAATGACCTGCAAAATACTAAAATACTAAAACTAACCAAAAACATTAGAAAATAACAAAACTAAAGGTTTAGTAAATGCAAATTAAGGGGTCTACATATGCAATATTTGATACTCATCAGTGCCGAAAATTGATGTGGTTGTGAGTGTATCAATAGTAAAATAAACCAGTTGCAACAAAATAAATCTTTGTAGGATAGGGTCTATGTGAGGGTATTGAACCTCAAGGACTATAGGTTGTTGTCAAGTTATTGAAATTAACTTTAATCTAATTCAGAAAATATATTTGCATTTTGTTTTGTAATTGAAACTAAATAAAAACATAAAAGTAAAAGTAAGATAGTATGGAGAAGATATAGGGAATTGATTTCACTACTAACCTCATAATAATGGTAAATTACGTTTAACATGGAAATTTTACTTATATGAATGATGTGACTCGTGTGTGTCTGTCAAGCACCCAACGATGTCATTAAGAAATTTCTTTTTATTAAGAAATAAGAATAGCCCATCTTCGGTTGGCATAGATCGTCCACCTAGCCACTAAGATGCATTACGATCTGTCTTCCTTAGGTATGAACTATCAAATCTCTTAATTAGCATACACATAATCAAGGAATAAGCATAACTCATCTTTTGGCAAAGCATGAATTGTTCTACCTAAATTAAACTAACTAGGGTGTAGAGCAATTCATCGTTCCTAGTCATGACCTATCAAACCCTCTTGATTTTGTGTCCATTAAAACCGTTTTAAAACAATCATTCATATAATCACAGAAAATACGAAGGGTTGAGTTCAATAGAAATAAAGAACTTTCTAAGACAATATAAGAGGTTTATCAAAATTGAATATAAACATTAAAGCCTAATCTCAAGATTAAACAACCATCATTCATGTTCATAGAATTCCCAAAGAAAAATACAATTACACCATCATTGCTGGAAATCATCTTTGTTAGAGAGAAATCCATCCCAAGAAGCTGTTGGACTTTGAAGAAGCATTTTTCTCCCTAAAACTAGCCATTAATCGTATTAATTTTTATTCTCTATTGTGGCATACCCTTAAATCATGAATTAGAGGTTTATTAATAGAGTACAAGAGCAATCATTGTCCAATTCGTGATCTTCTACTCCAAGTAGGAGAAGGAAAACTCTTTCCAATTATTGATTACTATGTTTATGAATTTTCATGTTGAGTTTGTTTCAACATAAAATATTTTGAGGGAAATCATTTTTCAAGAAAATGTTTTTCACTGAAAACTTTTTTCGGCATTTGGCGCCTACAGAAAATCATAAAAATTTTCTTGATATTTTTATTCAATCATATAAACCTATACAAACCAATTTTTATTCACATATATATATATATATATATATATATATATATATTAACCTAAAAATTTGAGTTCCAGGGGTGGTCCGCCAGAGGTCTTGTAATGTCCGAGACATTACTTGAGTATCTAAAGATGTAAATTAAATTAAATAAATGATTAGAATTAGTAAAATGGCAAGAAAACGCGAAGAAAACACTTAGAAAGTTCAAGAAATAGAGTTTCTAGAGTAGGGTTCTAGACGGGCGCAACAGCTGTCCGGATGGCCTTGGTAGAAAGTCTGCATTCGCACACCATCCGGACGCCTCTGGGAACGCCTCAGGCAGAAAGTTTCCGTCCGTAGTCCGTCCAGACGCTCTTAGGAATGCATCAGGCAGAAAGGTTCCATTTGCAGCATCGTCCGGACGCCCTTGAGGACTCGTGTTACAAAATGCGATTCAAAATGCGCGTGTCCGGACGCCTACTTAACCTGTCCAGACAGCACCTGAGATAAATGCGAAAATGAGTCTTTTCGACTCATTTCATTTGATTTTCTTCCCCTTCACAATTTCTCTTGGGTTTTCACCTAAAACCTTTTATCCACGAAGATCCAAGCCTCCAACCTCAAATCTAATCTCAAAAACATGATCTACGAAGCCCGATCTACTTTTCTACCAATTAGTTTAAGGTAAATCTCTAACTCTTGTCTTTTAAGATTTTGGGTTAAATCTTGAGATTTGAGTTTGATCTTGATTATTCTTTAGGTTTTGTCTGTTTTGGAGCTTCCTAAACATTCTCCAAGTGTTGGGTTACATTTGGGTGAATTTTGGTAAGTTTTTTCAAAACCCTAATTTTTGGGTTATGTGTTTAAGTTGTAATTTCTAGTGTCTAACCCTAAGTAAATCTTATGGGTTACTGCTTGTTGTGATTGGGTAATTGATTGGAACCCTAGAAAATATATGGGAATTCCATGAGTGTAGCCCTTGAGCGATTCAAGTGCTATTTGTGGTATTTAGAGTTCAAATTGATAGATGTTGTGCAATGTATTGATTTCCAAATTGTTCATTGCAAAGTTGTTGTCTAGGAAACTGTAATTGAGCCTAATATCCGCGCAGCCAAAGTGAATATTCTACTCACTGAGAAAATGATACTTTGTTTTAAGTATTTTGTAGAAATGCTAAATGATATGTTGTTTTACATCAAACTGACAATATGATTATTATATGTAGTTGAGTATTTTAATTACTTTCAATTATGTTGAGATATGATGACGATGTTTAAGTGATTTGAGATATGAACATGAAAGCATGATTTGAAGTATGTTTTGATGAAGCTTATTGTGTTTTAAATGACAAGTATGAATTGATATTTGTTTTAATTGAGTTTTATTGTATACTGGATTTGAGACATAAATTGAGTGATTTGTGATTGTGAAAATGACCTGTTGATGTATTTGTGTTTTATGAGAAAATTGTGTGTTAAAAGTATGAACATGAAATGTAATGATATATTGATTTGAGCATGAAACATGGGCATTGTGTTGTAAAAGACCACTAAGCTGGCGTTCCCTTTGGCATTGTGTTGTAAAAGACCACTGAGTCGGTGTTCCCTTTGGCATTGTGTTGTAAAAAACCTTTGGGCCTTCGTTCCCTTTGGCACTGCGTTATTGAAGACCTTGGGGCCGGCGTTCCGTTTGGCACGACACTATCTTGTGTAGACCTTTGGGTTTGTGTTCCTTCTGGCACAACATTGTGGTGATAAAGACCTGTGGGCCTGCGTTCCCCATGGCACAATACTATGATGTGTACATGAGTATAGCATTGTTTTATGTGATGTTTTATGGTGTTTTCATGATTATATGTAGTAGCTTCCTGTTTAGACTTACTTATGTACTAGAGCTTCCCAAGTAGGAACGCGTGTACGTGTATGGCTGAGCTAAATATTTAAAGGCATTAGCTTCAATGTACTTAGATATTCACGTTGCCCAAACTTGGAAATGCTTGTCTCTGTATAAATAAGCAAGATGCCATTTGTTTTCCAGTTTAGACATACTTGTATGCTAGAGCTTTGATGTGAATTTTAATTGTACTCGCAAGTGCATGAATCGCTTGTAGTTAATAGATTGCAAGTGCGATGTTGATCCTATAGGGAATTGTGTTTTTGAAAACAAAATTTATATCTAAATTAATCTAATCCTAACCTAGTTCCAAAAAAGGCTTGAGAGATTGTTTTTTTGAATAAAATCAAAAGCATAAACAAAATTGAAGTAAATGTAATCAAGTAAAAAGAAACACTAAGGTATCGGAATTCGCACTCACAAATTCAGAGCAACATATATTTCTATGATCAATAATATTTCCCAAAGTTCTCACAATAAAATCTTAAGTATGTTTTACTTTTGCTTTAAATATTTAATCAAAACTATCCCATGTATCCATTCTTTACACAAATCACAAAAGAAATCCAATTTAAATCAAATCATCGAGTGTATCCGTAAATCACAGCAAGATATCCAATTTAAATCAAAACATCAATTGTATCCTTAAAATAAATCACAAGGAATATCCAATTTTTTTAAACAAAGAAAACTAAGCACAAACAATTTTATGAAACTATCTTAAATCATCAAATGTATCCTTGAATCACAAAAGATATCCAAGAATCATTCCACAAAATTGATTTGTAGTAAAACAATTGGAAAATCAACACTCATCAAGCTTCACTTGTGTACATGTAAGACTGAGCCGATGTATCAAAGGTACTAAGCTTCAATGTACTTAGATACGACATTGACCATACTTGGAAATACTGATGTCTCTGTATAGTAATCATGATGCCATTTGTTTTCCTGCTTAGACGTATTTGTATGCTTGAGCCCTAAACAGGAGTACTCGCGTACATGTATGGCTGAGCCACTAATTATAAAAGTAATATATTGTAGATGAGTCTATATGTAGATGCTTCCAAGGTGGGATGACTGGAACTTCTATATATGTTCACAGCTACATAGTATGCTTTCATGTATTTTTGAAATATTAGTGTTCACCTTATTAGCTACGATATGTTTTCGGGGGATGGATTTTCATAACTAAATTAGTAGCTGTTATTGTAAACGAACAATAAAATGAAATGTCGGTTCTATGCGAAAACTTAGTGAGTTTTATACTGCTGAGACCTTAGTATTATGTACTGAGGTGGTGAACTTATACTTTCACCTATACGGATGTGGCTAGCACTACAACCATATAGATGCTCATGCTTTGGCTGCATGCTCCACGGATGTAGTGGATGACCCTGTAGCAAACTACTTGGGATATTACGACTGAAGCCCGACATGACAGTTGTAATGATTGAACCATGGGTTGTCCATCTTTTGTATATTTTGTATATGGCACGTGTCTCTTGTGACACGCATATGATGGCCAATCTTTTGTAATATAACTAATGTTTTGAGTAAGCCTTAAATAGATAGAATTATGTATGGCTCTTTTTGTTGTAAACAGATGATGTTTATAGATGTGTATTCCACTATGTTGATAATGTTATTAATGTGTTATCCACTACATAGATGTGACTTTGAATATCAGGTACATATTATGGGATGTGTGCCATATGTTGGCTGGGCGACATGTAGTTGTGTCACTGTGATGACTCATTTATGTTTGTTAAAAAAAAATGGGTCGTCACAGGTCTGGTGGAGATTTAGTGGTAGTCTGACGATTTGAGAATGAGGTCAAACTCAACAATTGATTTACAGTTTTAAAAAAGTGAAACCATTTTATGGAAATTAAAGAAGTCTTTTTTCGATGACTATTATTTTCAAGAAAATAAAAGTAAAATTTTGTATAAAATAGTATTCGACAAAGCTAAGGTTTTATAGATGGAGTAATGATTTTGATATAGATATCTTGGTTTTCGTTTTGATGGGGATTTAGGTGCTTAAAATTGATGGTATAGCTTTAATATTTGGCCAATTCAGGATTTATGGACATTAAAGTGAAATCCTTGATGTTTTGGCCTTGCATGTTGGATTTTCACAATAAAAGTTTTAGCCAAGATATTTTTAATATGTTGGTGATTCAATTTACAAAAATTGGAAATTGCAAGTTGAATTAAAGTTTTTAGCTAAGTTTATTAATTGTAAGAGAAATGGAAGAATTTTAGAGTATCAATGCACATGAAAGGAAATGAAATGATTTGATTTAAAAGATTGAATTTATAAGTGGCGGTTCTTAAATTAGGGTTTCAGGTACTACTTGGAAAATTGGCTATTTGAACATGCGTGCAAATGTTGTTTTAAGGCTATGTGATAATAATAAAGAAGGATTTAGTATACAAGGGAATGATCTTGATTAAGCCATAATGTGTAATTAGTAAGCCTGACTGCCCGAGTCTAGTAATATGAAGTTTCTGTTATGTTAGTGTTGATTTTAAAGCGAATCATAGAATAAGTATTGATAAGCATTGAATGTTGCACATTCAAATCCCTTAACTTGCATATGTCAATTCCTTAGCATTATTATTTGTTTGATTTTGTGTTGTTTTATTGTTTTCAGGTTTTAAATAAACATGCAGTTAATTCCATTGATTTTGGGCTTAAAACACACTTTGAGAAGACCTAAAAAATATAGTTAACCTTAACCAATCATAATAGAAAACCTATATGATGTTGTTAAGTTTAATCAAATCAAGGAAATGATTAAATTGGAATTTCTCCAATAAGAGTCAAAATCGGATTGGATTCAAATTTGGATTCTGCACACGTCTCAGTATTTTGATGATAACTTTCTGAGCAAGAATCGGATTATGATCAAATTAGTGGCATTGGAAAGCTAATAATAAATGGAACAAATATATCATAAATTGGTTTTTCCTAATTCGGAAGATATGCCAAAATCTCCCCACAATAAAAGACCGCAAATCTGGATGAATTTGGAATCATTTTCCTATTTGGATTGAATTTTCAATCTCCTATTTGGACTAAGAGACTAAGTTCCGATTTTTCTTGAATTCCTAGGGCTTTTAGGCTTCTTCTAGTTTCTATAAATAGACCCCTAAGCTTCAAGAAAATGTGTGCTTAACTTTAAACAGAAAATTCTTCTTGGAGGCTTGACAAATTGAAGAGGAGAAGAACATGGCAGGAAGCCATCCCAACACTACGATGAGCGGCTAAATTCGTAATAGGGTGTTGATGTAGCCCTTTCTAAGTAACAATGGTTTAATTGTATTTTAATTTGGAATTTTCTATATGCATGATGGTTGTATAACTGTGAGAATTGATCTTAATGTTTATATTCAATTATTATGAATTTCTTATTCTGTCTTAAAAAGTATTTTATATTGATTGAACTCATTCCTTCATATTTTCTGTAATTATGTGAATGATTATTATACAATTGTTTTAATTGACTTATGATCAAGAGGGTTAGATAGGTCATGCCTAGGGAAGATGGAATGTACTACACCCTAGTTTAGTGTAATTTAGGTAGATAGTTCGTACCAACCGAAGATGGGTTATACTATTCCATACCTAGGAAAGACGGGTCATACCAAATCTTAGTGGTTAGGTGGACGGTTTGTGACAACCGAAGATGGATTATACTTATTCTTTAGAGGTAATTTCCTGACTACTCGAGTGAGACGAGCCCTATATCATGCATAATATGAATTTTCCTTGTTAATTTATGATTGACCATTGTTATGCGGTGAGTGGTAAAATCAACCCCCTATTCTTTCTCTCATCATTACTCTCTTTACATTTATGTATTTATTTTTAGAAAACAAAAATCAAATCAAACATCTTTTAAATTAAGTTATATTTAATCTCGAAAAGCTTAATAACAACACCTACGCAGTCCTTGAGGTTCGACACCCTTTTATAGCCCTATCGTACAAGGATTTGTACGATTGTGAGTGATAATTTTATTATTGATATTTTTGTACACAAATGACCACATCAAGTATTAAGAGTGTGTTTGGCATTACGATTTTGCATATTAAAATTACGATTTTAAACCAAATTGCAGAAAATATATCGTTTTAGTTTTTAAAAAATTACAATTTGAAAACGTTGAAAATTTTGCGTTTTCAAAACACAAGCAATGGGGTGTGTTTTAAAAAAACATACAATTTTGAAGGCCAAAATGTAATTTCACCAAATGCTCAATTGCGTTTTTAAAAATCGTTTTTTCAAATCCTACTTTTAAAAATCGCACATTTTGATATCATAATTACAAATGAGCCCTAAGTGAGAAATGCTTCATAGAATGGAAATGTGGGAATGATGTAAATGTATGGGATAATAAAGGTTGGTTATGTTATTTAAGTTAGGGTTTTAGTTAGTATGAGACAAACAATTTAAAGACAAGTTTATATATAAGGGTTAATAAATAAATAGGGTTGTAAATAAACCAGTTTGTTTGAAAATCCGCTCGTGACTATGCCAACCTTACCCTCTGTCATGGTGTCGCCAAATGGTGGAGGGAAGCAATGGAAAAAGGTGGCGCGGAGGACCTTGTTTGATTCCCAGCCGAAGGAGTGTTCTTCAAATGATCATAGTGCACAGGAGGTTCCCGAGGAGGATCAGTTTGTTGCAAAAAAAAAAAAAAGAGGTATGAGCCGAAATTCTCTAAGGGTAACAGTGAATTGGCGGTGGCTGTTGAGCAGCCAGCCACTCATCATGAGTCTCTTATGCTGGAACTGTTGGGGGCTTAGGAACCCCCAGTCAGTTCGGGAGATTCACTAGTTGGTGGAAGAGAAGAAACCTCGCTTGTTGTTTCTAATTGAAATGAAAGTGAAGTCTGTGACGTAGAAAAGGTTACGATGCTCCTTAGGGTTTGATGGAATGTTTCAGGTGGATCCTGTGGGGCATAGTGGTGGTTTGGTGTTTTTATGGAAAAATGACAAGGAGGTGAAGATTATGAATTATTCTCAAAGGCATGTCACCACTTTGATTACTCTCTTAGATGAGGATTTTTCTTGGACTTTCACCGGATTCTATGGTCACCCTGATCGGAACCTTCGTGAGAGTTCATGGAAGCTCCTTTCTCACCTGAGTACTTTGAGCTCCCTTGCATAGCTGTGCATGGGCAATTTTAATGAAATTGTGAATAACCATGAGAAGGTAGGGGGTGCAGTCCGCAATGCAGCCCATATGAGTAAGTTTCGGTTGACACTGGAAGATTGCAATTTGGGTGACTTGGGCTTCCGTGGATCTAAGTATACGTGGAGTAGCAAGCGAGACTCAGCAGTTTTTGTTAAAGAAAGGTTGGATCATGTAGTAGCCTCCCCGGATTGGTGTGCCTATTTCCCTAATTTTGTGGTTGATGTTCTTCCAGTGAGTAACTCAGATCATTAACCTCTCTATCTTCAGTTTGATTCTAGAAGCCGCTTTGCTCCAAAACTGTTCCGATTTGAAGCTAAATGGAATTTAGATGAGGAGCACTCTTCGTTGGTTATAGAGGCTTGGACTAGGGAGGTTGACGGGAGTAATTCTTTGGGCAATGCTTGGATCAATTTGGCTAGATGTAAAACAAGTTTAAAACCATGGAGTAAGGCAAAGTTTGGGAATGCAGAAAGACAAATAGCTTATCTCTCGAAGAGCCTAGACTGACTACAAAATAAGGAGTTTCCAGGGAACTTGTCCACTACAAAACAACTGCAAGCAGACCTTAACAAGCTCCTTGAAATGGAGGAGATAAAATGGAGGTAGAGGGCAAAAAAAAAAAAGGTTTTCCGGAGGTTATTGGAATACACAGTTCTTCCATGCTTCGGCAAATCAACAAAGAAGAACTAATTTTATTGGTTCTATTAAAGATATGGTAGGCATGGTATGGACTAAATATGAGGAAATTGGTGAGGCTTTTAAAGGCTATTTCTAGCATCTGTTCACTTCTGAAGGGGTTGAAGGGGTTGTTGAATGCTCTGAAGTAGTTTTTGGCTAGGTGTCCCGTGCCTTGAATGCAATGCTGTCTTTTGAGTTTGTAGGAGAGGAGATTAATCAAGCCTTGGCCCAAATGCACGTGCTTAAATTTTCGAGACCTGATGGCTTCGGTGTGAGCTTTTTCCAACATCATTGGGGGACTATAGGTGACAACATAAGGGCTGTTATTCTAAAATTTTTAAATGGGGGTTCCTTTGATCCTATGATTAATGAGACCTTTATAACACTGATCCCTAAGTCCTCAACTGTATCTTCTGTATGTGAGTATAGGCCTATTAGCTTATGCAAAGTTTTGTACAAGTTGTTGCAAAAGTCTTAGCTAATAGGCTAAAATTGGTTTTGCCTTCTATTGTATCACAAAACCAAAGTGCGTTTGTACCTGGGTGTCTGATTACGGAAAACATGTTGGTAGCCTATGAAGCATTGCCTTCTATGAATACCTGAATGAGGGGTAAAAAAGGTTTTATGGCTGTGAAGCTTGATATGCGGAAGGCATATGATTGGGTGGAGTGGTCTTTCCTTGAGACTATGATGAGGGCTTTAGAGTTTGAAGAGAAATGGATTACACTAATCATGATATGTGTGAAGAGTGTCTCTTATTCGGTATTGGTTAATGGAGTGTCTTATGGGAAGATCATCCCATCCAGAAGGCTAAGACAAGGGGACCCGTTGTCGCCATACCTTTTCTTGATTGTGGTAGAGGGGCTAAGTTCGTTACTCTCAAAAGTTGAATTGGATACTCGTATCATAGGAGTTCCAATTTCTGCAAGGGGTCAAAGGATTAGTCACTTGTTTTTTGCAGATGACTATCTTTTATTTTGCAAAACTACTTTTGAGGAGTGGGGGAATCTCTTCCAAGTCTTGCAAATTTATGAGCGAGCATCGAGGCAACAATTGAATGCGGCTAAAACATCCATTTTCTTCAGCAAAAACACGAGCGCAGATTTTAGAGATTTCATCCGAACCTCAGCGGGGATCCCAATTAATGCTTGCTTTGATAAGTATTTGGGACTCCTAGCGAGGGTTGGCCGGTCCAAGACCCGTACGTTTGCTAGTATTTGTAGCCGTGCGCAAAAGAAGCTGGATGGTTGGAAGGAAAAGCTCCTTTCCCAGGCTGGAAATGAGATCTTGATTAAAGTAGTGATCCAGTCTATCCCTACCTACAACATGAGCGTATTTCAGCGGCCGAAAACTCTTTGTAAGTCTCTTAATTCTTTGATAACTAGATTTTGGTGGGGTCATAAAGCTAACCACAACAGGATTGCCTGGATGAGTTGGGAGTGAATGAGCACTTCAAAATTTAGGGGAGGATTGGGGTTTCGGGACTTAGCTGTTTTTAATAAGGCTTTACTAGCAAAGCAAGGTTGGCGGATTTTGACTGATTTGGATTCCCTTGTGGCCTGGATTCTAAAAGAAAGTATTTTTCCGTCCGAGGTTTTCATGGAGGCTAGTGTTGGTCGTCACCCTTTTTATGCTTGGCGGGTGGGAAATGGTGAGAGTATTAGAATATGGGGTAATGCTTGGCTTCCTTCCCCTCACCCACGCTTGTTGTGCCCTCCCCCTTCCTCAATGGACCCAAATACAAAGGTTGCTACCCTCATTGATAATGCCAGGGGATGGTGGAATTTTGAGCTCATTAATAGGTTGTTTGATCCAGATGATGTGGCTCGGATTTGTAGTGTAGTGGTCAGTCCCCTTTTGCAATCTGATCAGCTAGTGGGGAGGGGTATTGCTTCAGGAGTCTTTACAGTGAAGAATGCTTACCATTTGACTATGACCAACCATGCTCAAGAGAAGGGAGAGAGCTCTAGGGAGGTGGTTGGTTGTGTGGTTTGGAAAGCCATATGGAGATTACAAGCTCCTCCAGTGGTTCGACAGTTCTGTTGGACAGTGTGCAATAACCTGTTGCCAACCAAGACTAATTTGGCTTTGAAGAAGATTGTACCTAGCTTGGAATGCCCCATTTGTCTTAGAGAACTAGAGACGGTGGTACATTGTTTGTGGAGTTGTCCTTCTACGGTGGCAGTGTGGCAAGAATGCAGTAGGCATCTCCAAAAAATTGCATTGTCGGCTATTGATGGAAAGGGGTTGATGAGTCAATTTTTTTTGAAAAGCTTACTAGGGAAGAGGTTATGGAAGCTCTTATGGTAGCAAGGATGATATGACCGAGAAGGAACTCGTTTGTGTTTGAAAGTGTTTTTTCACCACCTACTAGAGTGGTAGAAAGATTGAAGCTGGTGATGGAAGACTGCGTTGAAGCATATCACAGTAGAAATAGACCCCCAGAGGAGTCCCCTATTCTCCCTTCAAGATGGACTAAACCACCAGATGATAAATGGAAGATTAATGTGGATGTTGCGGTAGATCAAGTGGCTATGAAGATGGGAGTTGGGATAGTCATAAAAAATGCAGTTGGGAGGGTTGTAGCAGCATGGGCTTAACAAATTCCATACGTTGTTGACCCCTACTGGCGGAGGCCATAGCAGCTTGGCATGCAATTTCTTTTGGCAAAAATGTGGGGGCTTCAAAGGTGATTTTGGAAGGGGACTCTTTGGTGGTGACTTCGGCTTTGAAGAAGAAGGGTGTACGCAATCAAGCTCATGGTCAAATTATAGAAGATATCCAGACTAGCTTTCATTCCTTTCTCTCTGTCGATGTTTATCATGTAAAGAGGGGTGCTAATATGGCAGCCCATGTGTTAGCTAAATGTGCAATTTCTCAGTCTCTAGACAAGGTTTGGATAGGGGAGTGTCATTCATTCATTCAAAATATTGTACTCGCAGAGCGAGATGATTTTCTTGAGTAATGCAATTCACTCTTTTCATAAAAAAAAAATTAGTAAGTGACATATACCTAACTCGCTCGATGAAACTTGATTAAAGCTCCCGAAACCTAGCTCGTATAAAGCTCAATCCAACTCGTGAGCCTAGCTCATACACACACATAATATGTGTGTATAAACATATAGTAACTTAATATTAACTAGCATATTAAGTTATTAATTAGTTGGTTAATATATACTAACTTAATATTACTTAGCAACTAACTAACCATCTAAGCATATTTAAATATACTAACTTAATATTACTTAGCAACTAACTAACCATCTAAGCATATTTAAGTAGTTAACTATAGTCTATAGGTCATTTTGATAAAAAAAAAAAAAAACTATATACTAATAAGCATATAGTATAAATATATTATTACATATTAATTATAACACTTTGATAATAGTATTTAGTATGTTAAACTCACATATTAAATTATTAATAGTTAGTATATAACAATATAACTATATTGAATAGTTAATATATAGGGAAAAATATACTTTACCCTCCTAAAGTACCCACCCATTGGCATTTTGGCGTCCAATGTTCAAAAAAGGCAAATAACCCCCCCCCCCCCCCCCCAATGTAGCCAACTTTGGTAAATATTACATTCCGTCCATGTTGTCCGTCTGTTTGGACGGAAATGAGGCCACGTGCAAAGGCATTGAGCTTCAAATTTGGCCCTCTGAAAAATGAACCTACATGCATTCCTGTGCCTAAGTTGGTGAATGAAGCTGGAGAAGTTACAACGCTTGAAGTGGTGAGGAAGAAGGAGGTTGGAGAAGAAACTTCGAAAGAGGGAGGCTGGGAGAAACTTCTTGCAAACTTCTGAAAAGGATCACACCGTCAAAAATATCTCACAGCATCCCTCTCTAGAAGTTTCTTCTCCACCCCCATAAATATTCACTCTCTCACACCCTTCATTTCTCAAACAACACCAGCCTCAGAATCTCATAAAAACCTGTGAAGATCTCAAAACTTGCAACAACCTAAGTCACCAAATTCTTTCGAGCAGAAAACTCTCGTGTTTCTGTCTTTTTCAAGCATTTGTATACGCTATTAAGAAGGGGAGGCACATGAAGGCAGTGAGAGTAAAAGAGGAAGATTCGGTGACATATGTTGCGGGATCATCAAGACCTTTGAAATGGTGGAAGACTCATCGACGGACTCGATTGTGTCATGGAGCGGAGCTCGAAACAGCTTCATCGTTTGGGACCCTAACAAGTTCTCCAACATCATTCTTCCTCGCCACTTCAAGCACAGTAACGCACACGAGATCATTTTCAGAGGGGCAAATTTGGAACGTCAGGGCCTTTTGCACGTGACCTCATTTCTGTCCAAACAGATAGACAAGATGGACGTAAGGTAATTTTACCAAAGTTGGCTGCATTAGGGAGGGGGGGTGGGTCATTTGCCCTTTTTTGAACATTGGACACTAAAATGCCAATCAATGGATACTTCAGGGGGATAAACTGTACTTTCCCCTAATATATATATAACACATCATACATGGTTAACAATAATTTTATACTATACTTCTACTATATATAGCTAATTAGTTATAGGAAAAACTTTATTTATAACTCCTGATTTTTAATCACTTTTATAATTAAGAAAAGTCAAATAGGTTAACAATATTGGTTTGTTTAAAGGATGAAGATTCTAAACCTTGTATCTTATGGTTAGGGATAGAGTGTTATGTTCTTTCCTTTGATAAATGCAAATTAATAATGTCCTTCAGCTAGTCTTTAGGATTCTTTATAATCGAACATCACTGGCCGGAGGTAATGTTGGAGTCAGGGGTTTCCAAAGGGAGCATACGACTCACCCAGCCCGCCAAGTTCTTGAAACAAAAGTGGTGGGGGAACTAAGACTTTTTTAAGCTTGATATTAAAATATCTTAGTTTATTACAGTAAAACAAAAGGCGTTTTTGAAACTTTTGAAAAGAAAATTGCAGTGATTGAAAACTAATTAGGATCTTGGTTAATAAATGAATAGCATAGTTATACATTAACCAATTTGAGTTAAGGAATGTGAGCTAAAGAGTTATGCGATATACAACAATTTTATCATTACTATTATCACACATTGACAATTTCAATCGATCAGCAATTAGGTTTATTTTTATTTTTTTTAAAAAAATGATTAATATAAGAGTTAATTTGAAGTGATACGTTTACTTTGTGAGATAGTTGTAAAAGAAAAATGTAATTTCTAGCATTACTTGTGAACTAAAATATGAAAGGAAAAAAGCCATCCAATCTATTTGAACAGTCTCACATCAAGACTGTATGAGTGAAGAGGTAGAGGTAGAGATAGATGTCTAATTGTAAATAGGAGAAGTGAGAGCTATCGGGACAACGTACTTACTTAGGAACATGGCCTAGGCTAGTGACCTCCACTTTACTTAGGAGGGGTTCTAGCTAGCCTAATTAACAATTTATTCATTTAATTTTGCTCCATTTGAATCAAACTCCTAACTCCGCTACAGTATGAAGGGCAAATGCCAACAGGGTGTCTTCGAAGGTTAGGGGTAGAGTGATATGTTCTTTCTTTTGATAAATTTTAATTTGATAGGTGGTAAAAAGTGGAAGGGAGGGATGAACTGTGAGATTAGTTGCTTGTGGTTGGTGAGTTCTCTTTTTGGAATTTTATGGTACGTTAACATTATGAGATAGTTGTGAAAGAAAAATGTAATTTATAGTATTGCTCGTGAACAAAAATATGAAAGGAAAAGACCTCCAATCTATTTGAGAAGTCTCACATTGAGACTGTATGAGTGATGAGGTAGAGGTAAAGGTCTGCTTGTAAATAGGAGAAGTGAGAGCTACCAGGGCAATGTTTTAACTTAGGACCATGGTGTAGGCTAGTGACCTCCACTGTACTTGGCAAGGGTTCTAGCATAATTAACACTTTATTCATTTAATTTTATATTTCAATTTTGCTCCCTGTAAATCAAACTCCTAACTCCGCTACGGTATGAAGGGCTAAACAAATAGGGTGTCTTCAAAGGTTATGCATAGAGTGATATGTTTATTTCTTTCGATAAATTTTAATCCGATAGGTGGCAAAAAGTAGGGGGGGGGGGTGAGATGTGAGATTAGTGGTTTGTGTTTGGTGAGACATCTTTATGGAATTTTATACTACGTTAACGTTGTGTGATAGTTGAGAAAGAAAAATGTAATTTCAAGCATTACCCGTGAACTAAAATATGAAAGGAAAAAGCCCTACAATCTATTTGAACAGTTTCACATCGAGACTGTATGAGTGAGGAGGTAGAGGTAGATGTTTGCTTATAAATAGGAAAAGTGAGAGCTACTGGAGCAACGTACTTACTTAGGACCATGGCCAAGGCTAGTGACCTCCATTGTATTTAGAAGGTGTTCTAGCCTAATTAACAATTTATTCATTTAATTTTACTCCCTGTGAATCAAACTTCCAACTCCGCTATAGTATGAAAGGCTAAAGCCAACGGGGAGTGTTTGAAGGTTAGGGATAGAGTGATATGTTCTTCCTTCGATAAATTTTAATTTGATAGATGACAAAAAGTAGCGGCGAGGGGTGAACATTAAGATTAGAGGGTTATGTTTGGTGAGACATCTTTATGGAATTTTATGGTACGCTAAAATTGTGAGATAGTTGTGAAAGAAAAATTTAATTTCTAGCATTACTCATAAACTAAAATATGAAAGGAAAAAGCCCTCCAATCTATTTGAACAGTCTCACATCGAGACTGTATGAGCGAAGAGGTAGAGGATGATGTTTGCTTGTACATAGGAGAAGTGATAGCTACCGGGGCAATGTACTTACTTAGGACCATGGCATAGGCTAGTGACCTCCACTGTACTTTGGAGGGGTTCTAGCCTAATTAACATTTTATTCATTTAATTTTGCTCCCTATAAATCAAACTCCTAACTCCGCTACAGTATGAAGGGCTAAAGCCAACAAGGTGGCTTCGAAGGTTAGGGACAACGTGATATGTTCTTTCTTTTGACAAATTTTAATTTGAGAGGTGGAAAAAAGAAGAGGAGAGGGGTGAGCTGTAAGATTAGTGTTTTGTGTTTGTTAAGACATCCTAATGGAATTTTACAGTACGTTATCATTGCGAGATAGTTGTGAAACAAAAATGTTATTTCTCACATTACCTGTGAACGAAAATATGAAAGGAAAAATGCCTCAAATCTATTTGAGCAGTCTCACATCAAGACTGTCTAAGTGAAGAGGTATAGGTAGAGGCCCGCTTGTAAATAGGAGAAGTGAGAGCTACCGGAGCAACGCATTTACTTCGGACCATGGCCTAGGCTAGTGACCTCCACTGTACTTAGGAGGTGCTCTAGCCTAATTAACAGTTTATTCATTTAATTTTATCTTTTAATTTTGCTCCCTGTAAATCAAACTCCTAACTCCGCTACAGTATGAAGGGTTAAAGCCAACAGGGTGGCTTTGAAGGTTAGGGACAGCGTGATATGTTCTTTCTTTTGACAAATTTTAATTTGAGAGGTGGAAAAAAGAAGAGGGGAGGGGTGAGCTGTAAGATTAGTGTTTTGTGTTTGTTAAGACATCCTAATGGAATTTTACTGTACGTTTTAATTGCGTGATAGTTGTGAAAGAAAAATGTAATTTCTAACATTATTCGTAAACTAAAATATGAAAGGAAAAATACCACTAATCTATTTGAACAGTCTCACATCAAGACTATATGAGTGAAGAGGTAGAGGTAGAGGCCCACATTTAAATAGGAGAAGTGAGAGCTACCGAAACAACGTACTTACTTCGGACCATGGCCTAGGCTAATGACCTCCACTATACTTAGGAGGTGTTCTAGCCTAATTAATTTTTTTTTTTCATTTAATTCTATCTTTTAATTTTTCTCCCTGTGAATAAAACTCCTAACTCCGCTATAGTATGAAGGGCTAAAGCCAACAGGGTGGCGTCGAAAGTTAGGGATAGAGTGATATGTTCTTTCTTTTCATAAATTTTAATTTCATAGGTGGCAAAAAGTAGAGGGGAGGGGTGAGCTGTAAGATTAGTGTTTTGTGTTTGTTAAGACATCCTAATGGAATTTTACTGTACGTTATCATTGCGTGATAGTTGTGAAAGAAAAATGTAATTTCTAACATTACTCGTAAACTAAAATATGAAAAGAAAAATACCACCAATCTATTTGAACAGTCTCACATCAAGACTGTATGAGTGAAGAGGTAGAGGTAGAGGCCCACATGTAAATAGGAGAAGTGAGAGCTACCGAAACAACGTACTTACTTCGGACCATGGCCTAGGCTAATGACCTCCACTATACTTAGGAGGTGTTCTAGCCTAATTAATTTTTTTTTCATTTAATTCTATCTTTTAATTTTTCTCCCTGTGAATAAAACTCCTAACTCCACTATAGTATGAAGGGCTAAAGCCAACAGGGTGGCGTCGAAAGTTAAGGATAGAGTGATATGTTCTCTCTTTTCATAAATTTAATTTCATAGGTGGCAAAAAGTAGAGGGGAGGGGTGAGCTGTAAGATTAGTGTTTCTTGTTTGTTAAGACATCTTAATGGAATTTTATTGTACGTTATCATTGCGAGATAGTTGTGAAAGAAAAATGTAATTTCTAACATTACTCGTGTAATAAAATATGAAAGGAAAAATCCCTCCAATCTATTTGAATAGTCTCACATCAGGACTATATGAGTGAAGAGGTAGAGGTAGAGGCCCACTTATAAATAGGAGAAGTGAGAGCTACCGGAGTAACGTACTTACTTTGGACCATGGCCTAGGCTAGTGACCACCACTGTACTTAGGAGGTGTTCTAGCCTAATTAACAATTTATTCATTTAATTTTATCTTTTAATTTTGCTCCATTTGAGTCAAACTTCTAACTCCGATATAGTATGAAGGGCTAAAGCCAACAGGATGGCTTCGTGGGTTAGGATAGAGTGATATGTTCTTTCTTTAGAGAAATTTTAATTTGATAGGTAGCAAAAAGTAGAGGGGAGGGGTGAGCTGTAAGATTAGTGTTTCGTGTTTGTTGAGACATCTTAATGGAATTTTATTGTACATTATCATTGCGAGATAGTTGTGAAAGAAAAATGTAATTTCTAACATTACTCGTGAAAAAAAAATATGAATGGAAAAATCCCTCCATTCTATTTGAATAGTCTTACATCAAGACTGTATGAGTGAAGAGGTAGAGGTAAAGGCCCGCATGTAAATAGGAGAAGCGAGAGCTACCAAAGCAATGTACTTACTTTAGACCATGGCGTAGGTTGGTGACCTTCACTGTACTTAGGTGGTGTTCAAGCCTAATTAACAATTTATTCATTTAATTTTATCTTTTAATTTTGTTCCCTATGAATCAAACTCCTAACTCCGCTATAGTATGAAGGGCTAAAGCCAACATGGTGGCTTCGAAGGTTAGGGTTAGAGTGATATGTTCTTTCATCTGATAAATTTTAATTTGATAGGTGGCAAAAAGTAGAGGGGAGGGGTGAGCTGTAAGATTAGTGTTTTGTATTTGTTGAGACATCTTAATGTAATTTTATTGTATGTTATCATTGCAAGATAGTTGTGAAAGAAAAATGTAATTCTAACATTACTCATGAATTATAATATGAAAGGAAAAATCCCTCCAATCTCTTTGAATAGTTTCACGTCAAGACTGTATGATTGAAGAGGCAAAGGTAGAGGCCTGCTTGTAAATAGGAGAAGTGAGAGCTACTGGAGCAACGTACTTACTTCGGACTCTGGCGTAGGCTAGTGACCTCCGCTGTATTTAGGAGGTGTTCTAGCCTAATTAACAATTTATTCATTTAATATTATCTTTTAATTTTGCTCCCCACGAATCAAACTCCTAACTCCGCTCTAGTTTGAAGGGCTAAAGCCAACATGGTCGCTTCGAAGGCTAGGGATAGAGTGATATGTTCTTTCTTTTGATAAATTTTAATTCAATAGTTGAAAAAAGTAGTGGGGAGGGGTGAGCTGTAAGATTAGTGTTTCGGGTTTGTTCAGACATCTTAATGGAATTTTATTATACGTTGTCATTGCGAGATAGTTGTGAATGAAAAAGTTAATTTCTAACATTACTCGTGTAATAAAATATGAAAGGAAAAATCCCTCCAATCTATTTGAACAGTCTCACATTAATACTGTGTGAGTTAAGAGGTAGAGGTAGATGCCCGCTTCAAAATAGGAGAAGTGAGAGCTACCGGAGCAACGTAGTTACTTTGAACCATGGCCTAGGCTAGTGACCTACACTATACTTAGGAGGTGTTCTAGCCTAATTAAAAAAAAATTTCATTTAATTTTATCTTTAAATTTTGCTCCTTGTGAATAAAACTTTTAACTCTGCTATTGTATGAAGGGCTAAAGCCAACAGGGTGGCTTCGAGGGTTAGGGATAGAGTGATATTTTCTTTCTTTATAGAAATTTTAATTTGATAGGTGGCAAAAAGTAGACTGGGGGGAGGGGGGGTGAGTTGTAAGATTAGTGTTTCGTGTTTGTTGAGACATCTTAATGGAATTTTTTTGTACGTTATCATTGCGAGATAGTTGTGAAAGAAAAATGTAATTACTATCATTACTCGTGAACTATAATATTAATGGAAAAATCCCTCCAATCTATTTGAATTGTCTCACATCAAGACTGTATGAGTGAAGAGGTAGAGGTAGAGGCCCGCATGTAAATAGGAGAAGTGGGAGCTATCGGAGCAACGTACTTACTTTGGACCATGGCGTAGTCTAGTGACCTCCACTGTACTTAGGAGGTGTTCAAGCCTAATTAACAATTAATTCATTTAATTTTATCTTTTAATTTTGCTCCTAGTGAATCAAACTCCTAACTCCGCAATAGTATGAAGGGCTAAAGCCAACAGGGTGGCTTCAAAGGTCAGGGATAGAGTGATATATTCTTTCTTTTGATAAATTTTAATTTGATAGGTGAAGAAAGTAATGGGGAGGAGTGAGCTGTAAGATTAGTGTTTCGTGTTTGTTGAGACATCTTAATGGAATTTTATTGTACGATATCATTGCGAGATAGTTCTAAAAGAAAAATGTAATTTTTAACATTACTCGTGTAATAAAATATGAAAGGAAAAATCTCTCCAATTTATTTGAACAGTCTCACATCAAGATTGTATGAGTGAAGAGGTAGAGGTAGAGGCCTGCTTGTAAATAGGAGAAGTGAGAGCTATAGGCGCAACGTACTTACTTCGGACCATGGCGTAGGCTAGTGACCTCTACTATACTTAGGAGGTGTTGTAGACTAATAAACAATTTATTCCCTTAATTTTATCTTTTAATTTTGCTCCCTGTGAATCAAACTCCTAACTCCGCTACAATATGAGGGGTAGAAGCCAATAGGGTGGCTTCGAAGGTTAGGGATAGAGTGATATGTTCTTTCTTTTGATAAATTTTAATTTGATAGGTGGCAAAAAGTAGAGGGGAGGGGTGTGCTGTAAGATTAGTGTTTCGTGTTTGGTCAGACATCTTAATGGAATTTTATTGTACATTATCATTGCGAGATAGTTGTGAAAGAAAAATGTAATTTCTAACATTACTCGTGTACTAAAATATGAAAGGAAAAATCCTTCCAATCTATTTGAACAGTCTCACATTAAGACTGTATGAGTGAAGAGGTAGAAGTAGAGGCCCGCTTTTAAATAGGAGAAGTGAGAGCTATCGGAGCAATGTACTTACTTTGGACCATGGCCTAGGCTAGTGACCGCCATTGTACTTTGGAGGTGTTTTAGGCTAATTAAAAATTTATTCATTTAATTTTATCTTTTAATTTTGCTCCCTGTGGATCAAACTCTTAACTCCACTACGGTATGAAGGGCTAAAGCCAATAGGGTGGCTTCGAAGGTTAGGGAGAGAGTGATATGTTTTTTCTTTTGATAAATTTTAATTTGATAGGTGGCAAAAAGTAGAGGGGAGGGGTGAGCTGTATGATAAGTGTTTCGTGTTTGTTGAGATATCTTAATGGAATTTGATTGTACATTATCATTGCGAGATTGTTGTGAAAGAAAAATGTAATTTCTAACATTACTCATGAACTAAAATATGAAAGAAAAAAAATCCCTCCAATCTATTTGAACAGTCTCACATCAAGACTGTATGAGTGTAGGGGTAGAGGTAGCGGCCCGTTTGTAAATAGGAGAAGTGAGAGCTACCGGAGCAACGTACTTACTTCCGACCATGGCGTAGGCTAGTGACCTCCACTGTACTTAGGAGGTGTTCTAGCCTAATTAACAATTTATTCGTTTAGTTTTGCTCCCTGTGAATCAAACTCTTAACTCCACTACAGTATGAAGGGCTAAAGCCAACAGGGTGGCTTCAAAGGTTACAGATAGAGTGATATGTTCTTTTTTTTTGATAAATTTTAATTTGATAGGTGACAAAAAGTAGAGGGGAAGGGTGACCTGTAAGATTAGTGTTTCGTGTATGTTGAGACATCTTAATGGAATTTTATTGTACGTTATTATTCACTACAAAAAAAATAGCATTTTGCCACTTGCATTTCGCCACGTGTATAGACACAGTACATGTGGCGAACAGTTTGCCACGTGTAAATGGCCACGTGTGTGACTCGTGTTAAATCCGGGTGTTACTAAATGCACATTTTGCTGCATGTACCACAATACACGTGGCCACTGTGCCACGTGTATTATGGTACATGCGGCTGACAGTTAGCCACGTGTATTTAGTACACGCGGCTGACTGTTTGCCGCGTGTACTTAAATACACGTGGCTAACTACTTCATTTTTTTCTTAAAAAAAAAAAAAGGAAAAAAAAAAGAGAAGAAGAACAGAAGAATTAGACACTTTTAGCCACGTGGAACTAATACACGTTGCTAACACCAAATAGGAAAGAAGAACAGAATTCCCCCCCCCCCCTTTTTTTTTCGCCAGTGCCCTCGCCAGAAACTTTTTTTGCAATTTTTTTTTTTTTAATTTCTCTTGCTGGAAATTTCTGCAAGGCCGGCGAAATCACTACAAAACTTCCCTATGAAATCCGATCTAGAAAATCCCCCAAAATTAATACTCTGTCAACCACATTACCAAAAAATACCAACAAAACATCAAAAAACTCCAACAAAATACCAAAAAATACCAACAATCACCAAAAATCACAAAAAATCAACAACAAAAACCAAAAATCACAAACTTTCAGATAAGAGAATTCAAAGAAACAGAAAGAAAAAAAAAAAAAAAAAACCCTCAAAAACGCCGGAAAAACACCCCCTTGGCTTCACCGGTGTGGGGCCATGACCCTCCGGACTCCGGCGCCGTCGTCGACCACGGCTGTCTCTTAGAATCGCTCCAGTTCTCTCAGTCTCCCTGTCTGCGTGAAGAAAAAGGAAAAAAAAAAAAAACAGAGAAGAAGGAAAGACGTCTGTGCAAGAGAAAAAGGTGAAGAAGGAAGAAAAAAGAAGAAAAAAAGAGAAGAAGGAAAAGGCGTCTGTGCAAGGGAAAAAAAGGGAAGAAGGAAGAAAAAAAGAGAAGAAGGAAAAGGGAAGAAGGAAGAAGGAAGAAAAAAGAAGAAAAAAAGAGAAGAAGGAAAAGGCCAAGCGTGTAAAAAATAGAGAGGAGGTAATGAAAAGATAAAGGGGGGAAATGGAAAAAAGAAAAGGGGGGAAATTAAAAGTTAAAGGGGGAGGGGGGAAATTAGAAATAGTTTTTTACACGCGGCCACTTGTTTCTCAAATACAACTTGCCACATGTCATCAAGACACGTGGCTAGTTGGTCGCGTGGCTACAGTAACCGCTACTGTAGACACGCGGCGAATTGCAGTATTTTTTGTAGTGATTGCGAGATAGTTGTGAAAGAAAAATGTAATTTCTAACGTTACTCGTGAACTAAAATATGAAAGGAAAAATCCCTCCATTCTATTTGAACATTCTTACATCAAGACTGTATGAGTGAAGAGGTAGAGGTAGAGGCCCACTTGTAAATAGGAGAAGTGAGAGCTACCAGAGCAACGTACTTACTTCGGACCATGGCGTAGGCTAGTGACCTCCACTGTACTGTGGAGGTGTTCTAGCCTAATTAACAATTTATTCATTTAATTTTTTATTTTAATCTTGCTCCCTGTGAATCAAACTCCTACTCCGATAAGTTCTTTGTTTCGATAAATTTTAATTTGATAAGTGGCAAAAAGTAGAGGGGAGGGGGTGAGTTGTGAGTTTAGTGGTTTGTGTTTGGTGAGACATCTTTATGGAATTTTATGGTATGTTAACATTGAAAGATAGTTGTTAAAGAAAAATGTAATTTCTAGTATTACTTGTGAACTAAAATATGAAAGGAAGAAGCCTTCTAGTCTATTTGAATAGTCTCTCATTGAGACTGTATGAGTGAAGAGGTAGAGGTAGAGGCCCGCTTGTAAATAAGAGAAGTGATAGCTATCGAGGCAACATTCTTACTTAGGACCATGGCTTAGGCTAGTCACCTCCACTATACTTGGGAGGGGTCTAGCCTAATTAACACTTTATTGACTTAATTTTATGTTTTAATTTTGCTCCCGATGTCAAACTCCTAACTTCGCTATACATTCTGAAGGGCTAAAGCCAAGATCAAGGGTCTCTTTGAAGGTTAGAGATTGAGTGATATGTTTTTTCTTTTGATAAATTTTAATTTGATTGGTGGCAAAAAGGAAAGGAGAGGGATGAGATGTGAGATTAGTGGTTCGTGTTTGGTGAGACATCTTTAAGGAATTTTATCCTGCTATACTTGTTTGAGATATTATAAGAAAAGACAACCAACTATCCAATATCAAACCAGCATATTAATTAAATGTCTATAAAAGAAAAGAAAAGAAAGCATATTAATATCATTGTATGCGTGCGTGGCTGCACTTTCAAGTTGAGTAAAAGAGAGATGTGCAAAATTTTGTCATATTATTATAATTTAAGTAGGTCACTTTTTTCTAAGTTTTAATCTGAATAATTTTTTATTTATTAATATATGGTAATGGAGGTCTAACATTGAATCTTATGGTAAAACCATGACAATTTAAAAGCTAAGAACTAGTGATAATAAGACATAAGGATAGGAATTAAACATTCTTGATATTTATAATATATAGTCGTGTTGGCAGACACACGATTGCTTTGCCAACACTGACAATAAAACTCAGTCAAGCTTTTGTTTTTTTTTTTTTTTTTTTTTTAATTTTTTTTATGTCTTATTCTTCAACATAGTTTCTTTAATTCTTGGAATTCCAAAGGCACGTGGGTATATATATATATAGATTCTTAGGGCACAACCTAAGCAGTCCATCGATGGATCAGGATTGCCTACGAAAGCTGTTTTTTACATTAAAATAATGTGAAAAATGCTGCATATTTAAGATATGACATTTTAACAATAAAAAAAAAAAATCATTCTAAAAGTTTTTTTCATACATTCTATGTTGTATAAAAGGTTTTGAACAAAAAACTGTCTTTCGATTTAATAAAAAAGAAGCGTATTATCAAAAGTGAAGAACAAGTCTTTTGGAATTTTTTTTTTGGTTTCATTATTAACATGTCATATCTTTACTATGTAGTATTTTTCATGTCATTTCGATATAAAAAAAGGCTTAATTTTAAAGAAATTTAAGAATTTTAAATTTATTTAAAATTATAAGATATTCTGATCCGTCGATGGACAGCCGAAAATAACTCAACTAAGTTTTCATGGACCGGTTGATATATAGGTTACTTGTCCAATAAAACTACTTGAAGACCCAAATACTAAGCGCCCTCTCAAAGTCTTTTAGGGATACTAAGGCCACTGAGCCAAGAAGGGGCTAGCTCGTTGACATAGTTCGGCAACTCGAAAAGTTCCAAGACCAAGGTGCACCTAGTCCACTGTGCAAGTGGAACACACCCAATTTCTCTTTATTGCCATTACGGCCTGCTCCATCACGCCAAATTGCAATTCCCAATATTCTCAAGAAGATACAACTCATAGCCACAACAGAATTTATACGAAAGATACTAAAAACCTCGCCGAAGGGAGGCAGGAACATAGGCTTATATAAGGAAAAAAAGGCCTCCTTACTAGAGATATACACACACAAAAATTTTACTTAACCCATTTTATCTAGCATTACTCTCTCAGAGAGAGCCTTTACTAACTTATTAGGCGTACGTTAACGTTTCCCAAGCCAGTCATCCAGAGCCGGCGGTCTTTTGATGACCTTTCTCTTGTTTTGTAGGAGGAGCTCCGTTGCTAGTCCGACCGTCCGCAAATCTGCTCCAACAGTATATATCAAATTAGAAATTTATGTATAAACCACATAGTTACAGAGATAATGCTGATTATACCCATAATTAATAACTAGTAATATGTTTCCTAAAAATGATATATCGAAGCAGCTAGTGTGCTTCTGTTCTTAACTCCGGTGGTATATTCTTTCTTCTCTCTCTCTGCGAAAGTGCGATGATATAAATATCTACAAAGTTGTCAGTTTTTCCACTAGCAATGAATCTTGAGGGAATCACAAAAGAATATAGGTGTGTTTCAAATCCAGACAGCCCTGAATCCTAGAGAATCTTGAGAGACGTTTACGCAATTCCAAAATCATGATAGTGGTGTCTTATTGATGGTGATAGGATCATCTAATTATTTGGTAATTTACTAACGATCGTTCTCTTAGCCTTTTCCTCGTTGTAAATCCTCTTCCCATTGGTTTCTGATCAAAGTCGAACCAATGGCGCACGTGGCTCGACGGTAAGTTTATTTACTTCGTTTCCATTGTTTTGGTGGGGGGTTAAAGAATATTATTATCAAGTGGAGACTTTATTTTTTGGTAGGACCAGTAAATATATATATATGTTAATTAAACCAAAAACGATTGTAAAGCTTCGTTTGTTGAGTCGGCATTAATATTATATTTCTCATAAAATCAATTACGAAAATATTCCACAGTCCTAGCTAGCCAATATTATCGTTAATTTTAAAATAGGAGGAAGGAAAAATAAGTAAAAAGTAAAAAAGAAACTGAAAACACTAGGAAGAAGTGTGTTAGAATTAAACTAAAAATACTATGCCCTTCTTCACATCACGCGTAAATTAATTAATTGTTGATAAAACACAAACTTTTTATGCATGCTTAATTGTGTGCTTAGATGGCGGTTGAACAAGATCGAGTACAATATTAATATTGTGTGCAGAGGAGTCGCGTATTCTTTACCTTAATTCACAAAATAACGATCATGATTAAATTTAATGTGCTAACTTCATTCACGTATAGGGTATATAGTCACGTATAGGGTGAGAGTACGAGATTTTTCAAGTGTCTACAAGTGGCCCCAGCTCATTATGGGCACAAAATAAATAGAATGATTATGATAGTCCACCCAAAAAGAATAAATACAATAAAAAGGTTATTGGCTCAATTCATAAAAGGATTTGAAGGGAAGGTAGCCAAATCAGATTTGCTATATAAATTTATAATAGAGGAAACTTTACTTACACTCTCCAAATTATAAGTAGTTTTGTAATTATAATTTCGAAGTTTAAAAATTTGTAGTGTTAGTATCTAATGTTTCAATCGGTCCATCCATTTTTTGTTAAAATGACCAAAAGCCATTTTTTTTTTTTTTTTTTTCTTTTGGAAAAAAAAAGTGGAAGCTCTGGTGACCCATAGTATGGCCGTGGGTCAGTCCAAGGTATTTTTTATTTTATTTTTTGAATTTTCTCGTTATTTATTTATTTTTTTTTTTAAAAAAGGGGTGCATTTCAAAAAAAAAAAAAAATGAGTGAAATTAAAAATGGTTGAAACATGTATAAAATACCAACATTACAAATTTTTAAGCTTTGAGACAATGATTGCAAAATCGTTTATACTTAATTTGAAGAGTATAAGTAAATTAAGTTTCCGTCAATAATAAAACAAAGAATTAATATTAGTTACTATTTGGATAATAGTTTATGGATAAAGGGAATGTTTTGTTGTTTTTTTTCTTTAGATTATTTTCTTACATCACCACAATTGAATTTCTTATATCGTAATGCGCCAAAAGCTGATTATTAATTAATGAGTAAATTAGTATGTGGCCTTAATGTGCAGATGGCAAAGGCAACTAGAACCACCCATTAAGCTTCCTAGTGTGCGATGCACCAAAAGTTGATTTGAGTTTATATATATATATATATATATATATATATATGTATATTTGAGAGAAATGACTCATTTTTTTCTCTAATGGGTCTATAGGATTCATGTCTGTCTCTCTTTTGAGCTTACAAATCTAATAGTAACTTTCAAAAGTGAAAAAACATGAAAAAGACAACAAAAGAAAATATAGCACATCTCTGTATTTGTCCCGAATGTGCACATTACAAAAGCAACTTAGGACACTAGAAGCAGCTTTCCATAAACTCTTCATCAATTTAGAGAATTAAACCACTCTTTTTGCTTCTCTATTTAAATGAAATTCACAATAACTTCCCTTATTCTTTTCTTATGTCATTTAAATATTATTTAAATTAAATGCTAAGAAAAAGAGATGAAAAAAAAATTATTTAAATATTATTTCAGATAAATGCTAAAGGAATGAGAGATGAAAGATAACCTTTTTTTTTTTTTTTTTTTTTTTTTTTTTTTTTTTTTTCTTTTTTATTAAAATAAAACATAAATATAAGATATAACTTTTAGTTCTCTTGATATTTTCTTAATTTAGGATACAACAAGAGAATCCGATGAATTCTATTAATTTTTTAAGAGTTTTATGAGAAATCAAACTAATTCATATTGCCAAAAGGCACACGATCCATGAACGCCATAATTCATGCAATAATATTGTTTACAACATTTTTTTTATTACAATTTTCTTTACCCTCTCAAACATAATCCCCATTTCCATTCTCATCCACCCTTCCCTTGCCAACTTTCTGACAGATAAAGTCGAGGTTGTAAAGCACCGGCACCATTGCGGCGAAGCAGAGGAAAACCAGCACCGGCCCAAAGATCCAAAGCAGAAGAGGAATGGCCAAGTAGAAGAGCCTGTTGCCCACAGTGTTCAAAAGACAACCCTTCTCTAAAAGCTCTGTCAAATATTCTCCCGTCACTATTCCCACAGGGTCTATTGCAATTGGGACGGAGATGAGGAGACAAACCTGGTTCAGAAACCTAATGGAGAGAGTGTGGCAGAAAAAAGAGAAGAGGAAAATTGTAAGGAGTGACACGTATTTTAACGCCACCATAAACTCCCCGTGAGCCCCATAAATGGTGTCGTTTATAGGCTTCTTCACGCTGTATGTGCTGCTTATGACTGCTCCTAGGCCGGCGCTGACAAGGATCGAGGTCGTGGCCATTAAGGTTGATCCCATTATCATGTTCCGGAGGGTTTGGACTGCCAGGATATTCTTTTTCTCAATGTCCTGCCAAAATTTGAATTTCCTATACATGTATATATCACAATGTATAAAAAAGAATATATTTTAATTATAATCGTACGCTCGTCGATGTGATGCATGGGTGACTGTTGTGGCCAAAGGATTAGCCTTTTCCTAGTTGTGACAAAAGATGATTAATTTTAGAAGTGCAAATTAGGAAACATTAACTATCAACATCACATAGCACAGAAATAAGTGGTATTATTGAGCCACTTTTACTGAAATGAGTAGCCATGTTACCCCCCAACGGCAAAAAAATGTAAATTTTCAGAATATGTGGAGGGGGGAATTGTGACGTTTGGTAAAGATGCAATCTTTAGCCAGCTGACTGTTTGATGACTAAAGAAAGAAAGAAAAAGAAAGAAAAAGATAGCAGATGGCCGAAAGAAAGAAGAACAAGAGAGAGAGAGCTAGATACGGCTTACTTGGCTTATGAACATTAATTTTCCTTTCTAAAGAAAGAATATAACAAAAAGTTTTCTAACTTAATAATTGGTTTGCTCATTGGCACAGAATCAGTGACCGACATGGCCCTTCCAGCCCTCCTCCACAAAAATAAAAAATTGTTCAAGAACAAAATACTTCAAAGTCTTTTTTTTTTTTTTTGTCGATCCCCCAAAAGAAATTTTAATGCAGTTCGACCCCTAAGGTTAAATTTTTAATTTTATTTATTTTACGCACAAGAGTCAGTTAATCAAAGAAGCAGCAAGCCCCTCTACCAAAAAAAAAAAAAAATTGTAATAAAAATATTTCATGTATTTTTTGTTTTTTTAGTTTGGCTCTTAAAAAGAATCTGCACAGTATACTTTACTTCCATTTTGAATATATAACTGACTTGTGCGTAAAATCAATGAACTTCATCAAACTATATATAGTGCGGAAATTCTGTGTGGTGACTGGGAAAAAAAAAAGAGAAAGGATATGGATTTTGTTTAACTATAAAGATGGAGTTCTGTGAGTCGATCACTTGGCTGAAATCTATGTGCTCAAGGTTGGCGAAGGTTAAAGTGACAAGACTTGGGTCACAAATGAATAGATGCTTCTTCTCTCAAACCAGCGAATCTTTACTGTCAGCCTCTAGTACTCATAACTCATAAGAGTAGCGTACGATGCGACTATGCCACTAATTAATATTAAATTCTGTGTTGTCATTCAGGTGTGGGTGAAGCCACCATCTTGATCATCATGAGCCTTCGTTGATATATATCCAGACGATCGATCTCTTGTTCTGACTGATCATGATCAAGGGGTGGATGATATCATGAGAGATCGATTTCTGGGAATTTGAGAAGCACGCACTGAGAGCATGCGCGCTAAGGGTTGGATATAGATTGAAGATACTTCTTAAAGACATATATATATATATATATATATATATATATAAGAACTTCATTATTTTTCTTTCTACTGAGCTAACCAGTGACTCAATGAGGCTTTAGCTTTGAAGCTGATCAGAGTTGCTGAAAGTTTTTCATAGAAAGAGAGAGAGAGAGAGAGAGAACAAACTCGGAAAAAAAACACACGGAAGGAAGATGAGATAGAGATACCTTCATCATGGCCTCGACCCAGAAACGTCGTCCGTGTGCATTTCTTCCGATGGTGGTTGTGAGGGGCTCTGTCTGAACCTTATGCCACAGCCAAACATGATATGAAATGGTTATCAGAAACCCTAATGGTACCAGTACCAAATCCAGATAACTTTTCTTCCATTCCATCTCTCTCTCTCTCTCTCTCTCTCTCTCTCTCTCTGGAGTTAGTACTAGAATGGATAGTTAAACATGCACAAAACCTTTATATCATATAACTCCGGTCTGTGTACTTGTTTATGTATTTCCCTAAAAAAAGAAAAAAAGAAAAAAGTAGGGAGTAAAGCAATATTAATATATAAACAACATTTCTCTTGTGCAAACAGCATAACTGGTCATTCTTGTTGGGCTTTGTTGCTTTTCTCTTCTTTTAAACCTTTTAGCCTCTGGTTGCCGGGCCATGTGATATGCTCCTGGGGAATAATTAATCACGTAAATGAGACACAAGCACTTGCAAAAGAATAACAAAAATTAAAAAAGTAGAAAACCTTTTATTGCGTTATGATCTTTCAATGGTTTTTGAAATATGGAATTGAAAAAGTCAGCTCTAACTTAATTATAACGGCTACCACGGACTTGGAAACAAAAAGAAGGCGGCTTGATGAAACCAGAACTGTAATATATTATGAATATAGATAACAAATACTCACTGATATTTGAATAAATTTTTGGGTCAAATACCTTTTTTCACCATATATGCTTAGTTTCGTATCACATATGATACATCGTTTATATATAATAATATATTGTTAATTTGTTACTTATAGATTATATATAGTTATGTTATTAATAAATGTATAGACGTTATTCACAAACTTGAACTTGAATTTCGTGATCATACACTGAAAAATTTAATAATCTAGCCCGAGCTTTAGTTGAGTCGAATTTGTCGAGTAACCCGAATTGACATTCTCAATGAGCTCTTTAGGATTTAAATGAGCCGACTTTGAACACACATTCATAGATCGGCTCTAATTCAATATCAACTATTTAATTAAGTTCAACTCATATATAGTGTATAACGTTCTAGTTTCTACATATTTTGGTTAATTTAGTGCTATATATAGTATATATAGGGTTATTATGAACATATAGGTTTATTTTTAAAAAATGATCCATTTGGAGCCCCTTTTTTTTTTTTTTTTTTTTTTGAAACGGCTCAAACTTGAATCGTTTTCAAAACGTCTCTAGTTAGAGTCTTTTTAATAAAAACAGCTCAAATTTGAGCCATCTTTGTTAAAACAACTCTACTTTGAACCGTTTTGTTAAAACTGCTACACTTGTTAAAATGACACCAAGTCCAGCCATTTTAACAAAACGGTTCTATGTAGAGCCGTTTTCGATAAAAAGGCTCTAATTGGAGCCATTTTTCTTAAAACGGCTCTATTTTAAGTCGTTTTATTAAAACGGCTCCAACTTAAAACGACTCAAAAACTCAATTTTTTTATTAAAACAGCAAATCCTTCTGCTTTCCTTTCGAAATCTCCTTGAGAAAAAAAAAAAAAAAAAATCAGAGATATTATGTTCCAATGATGTTAGGGTGAGAAAAAAAAAAAGAGTTGAGTTGGGACGGTTCCCAAATTTGTTATTTGGGACAATCTGGTGCTCATAATGCAAAAATAGAAATTAAATAGAAGCCTAGAAACGCAAGAAACTTGATGAACCAATTAATCCATAACAGCCCTTAACCGTGGGTCCACAGCTCCAATCTACCCTCTGATGACCCAAAATGTTGATTGCTTACTTCTTTTTTTTTTTCAAATTTTTGTACTGCAAACAGGAGTTAATTTTATTTTATTTTTTCCTAATTATAGATGACAAGACATTGATATTAGGTTCTGACTTAGATGCTGAGTAAGACATTGATATATAGGACGCTGTTAAGGCGTCAACTTTAATAGAGAAGTAACAGATGAACTTATTTAAAACATAGGCAAAATATATGGACCACCTTTTTTTCTTTCTATTTTTTAATCAGATGTCCAAAACTAATATCTTATTTATTTGGGACATGGTTAGTTGTGTAATTAGGTTTACAAGTGAAGACTCTGAAGATTTCTTCAATACGACAAGTACTGCATGTAATAGATGTCCGGACATGGACATGGACATGGACAATGCTATTTAAACATGAAGGACCCACAGATAGGGTGGGCAATTCGGGTTCACGGGTCGAGTTCGTGTCAATCCGACAGACCCGATTACATAAACGGGTCTGACACGAACCCGACCCGAACACGCCCGATTAATAATCAGGTAACCCGAACACGACTAATAATCGTGTCACCCGTTTACCCGACACAACCCGACTAATAATTGTGGGCTGTGGAGCGTTCCTTTGATTCTATTCAATTATTTCAATATAGTTACTGTATTGAGTGTATTCTATTCAATCCATCTCTATTCTATAATCATTCCAATATACACTATCCATTTGAGCAGAAATTACGGTAAAGAGATAAAGTTCTTTACAAACACCTCACAGTGCTCACACAATGTTATGTGACAATGACAAACATAACTAAAATTAATTTAATCTAACAAAAATTAGTTTTTCAAGGGCTAAAATTAGTTTAATCTAGAAAGTAAAACTAAAAACATACCGGTTGTGGCGTCGTCGGTCGTTCGGTGGTGTGGCCGGGATTCGGGAATATGGCGGTGGGTAAGAGAGGGGGGAGGGAAAAGTTTGGCGCAGAGAGAGGGGGAAAACTGGAAAAGGCCGGATGGTTGGCGTGCGGGCGGCCGGCGTGCGAGCTGGTGGCGTGCGGGCTGGTGGCGTGCGGGCGGTTGGCGTGCGGGCTACTGGGCAGTGGGCTAGCCGGCTAGGGTTCGCTGTTCGCAAAATCACAGTTTCAGAAGAATGGGTAGTTGGGCATTTCGTGTTTCGCAGTTTCGGTTCGGGTTCTGCTCTTTTCTCCTTCTTTTTTTTTTTCTTTTTTTTTTTTTTTTTAAATTAAAAAAAAAAAAAAAAACTATCGGGTCAGAATCGGGTTGACCCGATTTCGACCCGAACCCGATTATATAAAACCCAAACCCTATTTCCCTGTGTCGTGTTCGTGTTGGGTTCGCGGATCGTGTCAAAAATTGCCAACTCTACCCACAGAGTACATGTTCCTTGTCGTGTTTAGACATGCCAGCGGACATGATTAGTTTGTAAGACTAATGTCTGGACATGGACAAAGTTGTTCGGACATGAGAAGCTCCAGGGAGTACATGTTGTTGGGTATAGTGCCCTAAACTCCAATGTTTTTGTAAGACATTTTAGTTATATTGAATAAAGTTGTTATTTATTGATTTATTTAATTTAGCATATGATATGACATATAACATTTTACATGCTTATTTTTATTGATAATTTATTATGTGAATGTGATGCAGGAGAATCAGGCATAAGATTAAAAAATTATTTATTTTTTGATAAGATCAACAAAAGAATGTAAATAATCATACAACATATTTGAAGATTATCTTTAGAATAAAATTTCTTTGTCTACAAGAATTTTGCTTTGTCTCAAAGTTTAGAGATATTTTTGTATTTTTATTTCTTTCTTTTTATCCAAGTATTTTCCTTGAAAAGTACTCAAACTTAGCCTATATAATAGCATGTGTTGTATTATTTTGAATTTAGTTTTGAAGTATCAATTAAATTTCAATATTCAAAGTTATTTATCTGTTTGCTTATTTAGGGCAACTAGGGTATTTATCTTCTCTATTTGTTATTTTCTATCTTCCCGAATTCCCTTTTTAATCCTCAATTTTTAGTTTTTGCTACTATCATACTCTATTAGAATAATCTTAGCTCTGTCCGACACCAATTGGTATCAAAGTATAACGGTTTTATTGGGTTGATTTTTTTTCATTAGTTTTCAAGACTGGTGGTCGTGGTCGTAGTTGGCACGGACAGGTTCCAAATGTGAAAGTCACTTATCATAAACGCAGTGTACAATACGTGATGATTGAAGACTTGTAAAGGCAGGTTGCAGAGTTAACCCAGCGTCTAGCGTTGCAAAACATGGATATGCATTGCGATATTGATGGTCGCGATTTATAATCCAATTTCGAGAGCCCATACTATAATCTTGTTCTAGTTTGGGACCAACGTGTTCGGGATGAGCGGCATGCAGACTTAAGCTTCAGAGTTGAGCTTCCAGCATTTTTTGGCACTATCGCCGCCTTGACTGTTGTTCGCAAACCTTAAACCCATCTACCAAATCTATCTCATGAGAAAGAGGAAGATGAGTTTGTTGATGAAGATTTCCAACATAAAGAAGACGTTGAAGATCCTTCTCAATGTTTTATGGATTGGAATTCTCTACCAACTTATGATACATATGTCGATGATGAAGATTTTATAGTGGTAAGCTCTTTGTCATATGATAAAGAGGTTGAAAATAATTCCGTTAACAATGTGTTTGATGAAAGTTCAAAGAGTGAAATATCTCAATGGGGTCTTGACAAAATTAATTATGTTGATTTTCTTGGGATTGAAAATTTTCTGTCAAATTTTCTTTAACAAAATCTTGACATTGGTTTTTGCATGTTGGAGGAAAATTTTATTTTTCGTGGTTAAGAAAGAATTGATGATTTTTTGAAATTTTTTACGGAGAGTGAATTTAAGACAATCAATCAAGAGCTTGTAAAGATTATTTTATTTCAAGTTTGTGTGAGTAGCTTCACATCTAATGTTCAGAGGCATGTTGTGGTGGGTTGCAAGTTGTTTCTCTTTTGATATCAAGTTGCTTTGGTGTTGAGAAGTACGTGATATAAGGTATTGATTGGACATCCAAAAGATCGAGACAAAGATGATTTGAATTCAATGACAAATTCTTTCCAACATGGAGAGACTAATGTAGGAGAATTAGATATAAGATTTTAAAATTATTTTTTTGAATAAGATCAACACAAGAATGGAACGAATCATACAAAATATTTGAATATTATTTTTAGAATAATATTTTTTTTTTCTTTGTCTTCAAGAATTTTGCTTTGTCTCTAAGTTTAGAGATATTTCTGTATTTTTATTTCTTTCTTTTTATCCAAGTATTTTGCTTGGAAATTACTCAAACTTAGCCTATATAAAGGCTTGTTTGTATTATTTTGAATTCAGTTTTGAAGTATCAGATAAATTTCAGTCTTTCAGAGTTATTTATCTGTTTTTTTATTTTGGGTAACTAGGGTCTTTCTCTTCCCTATTTGTTATTTTCTCTCTTCCTGAATTCCTTTTTCAATCTTCAATTCTTAGTTTCTGCTATTATCATATACTTTCAGAACAATCATAGTTCTGCCTGGCATAACCATGTAAGTAGTGCATGAATTGTATTGAATATGCATATGATTTATGATGTGAGTAATGAAAGTATCACACAGAAGATCTTAAACCATAGACCTTGTAAATCCATAAATCTCATGTTAACAGTAGGTAATGGAATTGGGTATTTCATTTGTGAAGACTGATATACATCAATCATGATGATCTATCTTGATCGAATGAAGCAATGACTTTGGATTGATATGTTGGTGTGGAAGCATAGGGATGCAATGCATTGAACGAACCATGTAAGTTGTTGATGCAGGAGAAAATTAGGCATAAGATTTGAAAATTATTTCTTGAATAAGATTAGCCCAAAAATAGAAAGAATCATATAAAATATTTGAAGATTATTTTTAGAATAATATATTTTTCTTTTTGTACAAAAATCTTACTTTGTCTCCAAATCTACGATTATGTTTTGTATTTTATTTTTTTTCTTTTTCTCCAAGTATTTTACTTGTAAAATACTCAAACTTTGCCTATATAAAGACATGTCTGTATTATTTTGGAATCAAGATTTCAAGTATTAATTAAATTTAAGTCTTTCATAGTTATTTCTATGTTTGCTTATTTGGGGCAATTAAGGTCTTTTTCTTCCCTATTTGTTATTTTTTCTTTTCCTAAATTTCATTTTCTATCTTCTATTCATAGTTTTTGCTGTTATCATATACTACCAAAACAAGCTTAGTTCTGTCCTACGTCAGTTGGTATCAGAGCTTAAGTGTCTTCTTGGGGAGAATTTTCTTCAGTTTTCATGACTGGTGGTCATGGTCGTGGTTGATATAGACAGGTTCCGAATGAGGAAGTCTCATACCATGAATGCAATGTACAAGACATGATGATTTAACACTTGCAGAGTTAACCTAGTGTCTAGCAGCGCAAAACATGAAGGTGTATCGCGATATTGATGGTCGTGATTTAGAATCTAATTTTGAGAACCCGTATCACAATTCTGTTTTGGTTCGGGAACAACGTGGTTGGGATGAAGAATTTGTTGATGAAGAGTTTTAACATGAAGAAGATATTGAAGATACTTCTCCGAGTTTTTTAGATTGGAATGCTCCACCAACTTATGATACATACAATGATGAAGATCTTACAGATGTAAGTTTTTTGTCATACGATCAAGAGGTTGAACAAAAAGTGGATAAATCATGTGTTTAATGAAAATTAATCCAAAGAATGAAATATCTCAATGGGGTCTTCAAAAAAATTAATTATGTTGATTTTCTTGGGATTGAAAGTTTTATGTGAAACTTTCCTAAGGAAAATCTTGACGTTTGTTTTAGCATGTTGGAAGAAATTTTGATTTTTTGTGGTCAAGAAAGAATTGAAAAATTTTGAAATTTTTTTACGGAGAGTGAATTTATGACAAGCAATCAATAGCTTGTGAAGATTATTTCATCTTAAGTTGGTGCAAGTAACTTCAGACCTAATATTTAGGGTAATGTTGTAATGGGTTGCAAGTTCTCTTTCTTCTGGTATCAAGTTGCTTTGGTGTTGAGAAGTATAGAATGGAATGAATTGAATGGACATCCAAAAGATCGAGGCAAAGATGATTTGAATTCGAGGATGAATTTTTTCCAAACCGGTGAGATTGATGCAGGAAAAAATCAGGCATAAGATTTGAAGATTATTTCTTGAATAAGATCAGCCCAAAAATACAAAGAATCATACAAAATATTTGAAGATTATTTTTAAAGTAATATATTGTAATTTTAGAATAATACAAAATCTCGTCGATAAGGTCTTGGGTGAGGATGGTTTGGGCAATGGCTATGCCCACGTTGCCGGCCCCAATGACGGAGATCTTGGTGTGGTGCTTGTTTGGGGACGGAGTAGCGGCGATGTGGATGGGCTTGAAGAAGGCCTCAGTTAGGTCAAGGCCTCCTTGGCCAAGAGATGAGGCTAAATAAGTCTTTTGCATTGTCAAAACTAAGAGCTTTTTCTGTGTTGATTTTTGCACAGAGTGTGGAGTACAGGCTCAAAAGGCCCAATATTTTAAAAAGGGGGCGATTATTAAATAATTGCTAATTAACCATCTAGGTGATTAGCGGGTTTAGCCAATAATCGTTAACCGCAACCTCCTTTTCATCCCTAGAGTGGGTGGTTTATAATAATACTTATGGGTGTTAAGTTCCATATTGTTTAGTTACTAGGTGAAACTGGGCTTTATAGAAAATTCTAGAGAAGCTCCAAATAGTGTAATCATTTTGAAGTGATAGTACATATATGATTCGCTTTTTTCTGAGTCGTTACATTTTTAATCCTTAGATCTTCGAACTAATAGATAAAGATATTTTTATTTTTATTTTTATCTTTAGCTTACACTTGAATGGTCTTTGTTTTTTTTAATGTCATATATGAAATGATGAAAACTATATGCACGTCATTCAATGCCCTTCCACATGAAGAGTTTTATTTTTCCCAACTTCTAAAAGGACACACGCACAAACCTCAATGCATACGTTTAGTTGATAAACTCCTCTCCATTTCTTTTCCTTCCAACTTTTCCACTTTCTCTCAAGCACTTATCAGCTTCAATCTCTAGTTACACGTAAGTGATCAAGCTCTTTTTCTGTTTTATTTTTTATTTTTTATTTTATTTTTTTCTAGATTATTTTACAATTTTACAAAAACACGCAATGTATATGGAATCGCAAACGTGTAATGCATGAATTAATGTCTCTCCCTTATCTCATGCCAATCATACTAAATGAATTTTATTTTTATGGTCGATCTAAAAGAACGTGATTTTAGTAGCGGTGTATGTAAGTGGTTTCCAAATCACTATCCAAACTAGGAGTCCAATTCTTTTTTATTTCCTTTTGTTCATAAAGGGTTTCACGTGTATGGCATAAAGGGTAGGATTTTGTTTTCAATTTGGTTGAGCTCTATTGTTATGTTTCTTTAACTTCTTTTTTATTTTTTATTTTTTATGCTTTCAATATATATTACACGCATACACAATTCTTTTATCCATACAAAGCCACACATCCCACCTGTATATCTGTTTTGTTTTGTATTAGAAATGATAACCACATGCTTGCATATTGTCAAAAACTTTTTTTTAATTAGAATTCAATCATGAGAACATAAAACTGGAAGTTAAAATTTGATTTAAACATCAGAACACAAAAACTATTGAGCAATTTAGAGTTTGTGCTATATAAAGCATTTATTCATAAAAAAAAAAAAAAAAAAAAAAAAAAAAAAAAAAAAAACCCGAAAAGCCTTGTTTTACAAACAATAAAATTGGGTTCCATTTGAATAATTTTTATGACCTTAATTAGGCATATACTAGTCACTCAAGGAGTGACGTTAGAATATTAATGAATTGGCCAAGGGAAACTTCCCTAGCTAGCCGATTTCCAAATGATTAAAAAGTTCTTGAGAATTTCAATATATAATAGAAACTTAACTAGACATTTTGTAGACATAAAATCCTAAGAAAAAACTATATATTAAGAACTGAGTTGCATGACTAAAATTAATTAGGAAAAAAAAAGAGTTGCATGCCTAAAATCTAATCAGGTCAGAAACTAAAATGCCTCTTTTACTCTAAACACACAAAAACATGGCTAATTAATAGTATAACATTTTTACGATAATTAATTATTAATTTACAAAAGATTTCACGTTAATAGACAAAAACAATTGAAAAATTTGAAGAAATAATGGAGTTAAAGTTTGAGTTTACTCTAAGATTTATGTACCTTGACTCAGGTCTTTAGAGAACTTTAGAGAGTGCATATTCTTAATTAGCATGCAAAAAGGTAAGTGGATACAAATATATTTCTCTTAATTATTTAATTTATATCCTATGTTGTTAATATATTTGTGAAATTTAGTCTGTATTGCTTCTGCTATTACATAAACTGTTTTTCACTGACTTGTTATTTTTAAAGAAAATATTTATAATTGAATTATCTTAAATATCTTCCAAAAGTTTTTGTCCTCAATATATATATTTTGTAGAAGGCAAATAAAAGATAGATAGAATGTATGCACAATTAAGAGAAGAGAAAAGAATTATTTGAGATCACAATAAAATTTAAAACGGCCTAAGAAATTAGAGATTCTACGGTACTGGATCTCAAACGATTGAGTGCAACCACTGTGACCACACTATGATGTTCCTATTATGAGTGCACCCATAGTTAATCGGGTAGACTCATCCTCAGAGGACTCCACTTCCGGCCACAGGTTGAGTCAGTATTCCTTGGGATCGCATAACCCTAACACACGTGATGTAATTGTATGTAAGGCTACAGAGCAAGTAAAAGGATAATAATTAAAGAGAAGGTAAATTTTAAGTTTATGACCAAAGAAGAAAATATTTTAAAGTAATTTCCGATCGAGAGCAGTAAGAATTTTTTTCTTTAAAAGTATTTCATAAATTATTGGAATATCTAGAGTTATCTTATATTATTTTTTTTTTATGTATCCATTTATTGAGTTTTCCAAACTCACCCCCATGTCTTATCAAAATTTTCAGATGATGATGACCAGAATGTAGAAGGCTCGGGTAGTCAGTAAAAGAGATGAATCAACGAGATTTTAGTATGTGCCTAGTGGGACAAAGAGTAGTTATTAAAATTTTTAATTGCTCAATGGTTAAGTTTGTTCTTTGTGAATTGTGGTGCATTAATTTTTTAGTCAAAACTCTTTTCAATTATTACGAGTGTTATTTTTATTGCTCTAGCTTTAGATAGTGCAGAATATCATCGCATGAGAGGAGTACACTATCTAGCATTAAGATGCAGCAGAAAAAATTACCAGATATCAGGCTTAAATTCTTAATCATATATAAGCATATTTAATCAAAGCACAATGAACTGAGATATTAGGTAAAAGCACATGCGATATCTAAAAGGCTATCAAAAGAAAAAATAAAATTCTTGCCATCTTCTCCCCCAATTTTTTATTTATTTATTTTTGTTGAAAAAAATAACAGAAAAACAACAAAAAAAAATGTAGGAAATAGACAAATACTAATCCCAGCATGTGAGGTAAGAGCAAACCTGTTTCTCATAGGGAGGTTTGAAATTACCAAGATAGAAAAGCAGCTGCTCGACGTGCTCTTCTGTCATCCCCATTGAATACTTGCAGAAATTTTTTCCAAGGCAACCGAGAGAAAATATAGGGATAAAACAAATATGGTTCCTAGAATGCAGAGCATATGTAAAGATATGATAGGGAGAAAATAATGCTTCTAGGATTAGGAACCAAAATCCTAGGCATGTGAGATCTCATCAACTAGGTGAGTCCACTCCTCCTCAAGGGGTGAAAGGTCTCATCATTTCTTACCCAAACCTTCTTGATCCTCTGAGGAGGACTGTGAGACTTGTCCATGTAGTCTAGCTGGCTCAAAATATCTTGCATCATGCTTAGCAACCCGTCATAGAGATGGTTGTTGTTGGGCTCTTGTGGCTTCTTCTTGACGTGCCTTAATTTGTTGTCTCTGGGCTTGCCAATCTGTTTGTTGGCAGGAACAAATCTAGGTTGTTACCGTTGATGCTGTGGAGCTTGATGCGCCTTCGGAGGTCGAATGCATGATGTAGCTTTCTTTGCCAGCTCCTTTTTGACCTTTGACTTCTGAGCTTGCAACTGTGGACACATGGGTCGGATGTGACCGCTTATGCCACAATGATGGCATGTGGGAGGGCTTCTCTTGGTAGGAGACTTCTTGACAGGCTCTCTAGCAGCTATTACTTCTCCCCCAATAATATCCTTTCCCTTATCCACACAGGCGGGTGAAGGCTCTGGAACTGTGGGCTTGACAAACACAGTTTTGGATGTAGAAGCTATCTCAGAAATAGAAGCAACATACCTGAGTCCAGTTTTGTCAGATGGGCTCTTCTGGACTGACAGCATGTGAGTGATCTTCTCATCAGTCATCCTCTCTATCTGCGCTGTGCTTCCAACAACTTCCCTTCCAAGTTTGTGATCTTGAGAAGCAGTGTGCTCTTCTCAATCTTCAAACTGTTCAGCTCCAGCACATATTGTTGGCGTGTCTCCCTCAGCTTCAAGAACTTGACATAGAGGATCTTGTAGGCCTCTTTCAGTTCTTCTCCATCATCACTACTCTCCGAATAATAGGATTGAGATTCCTTCAAGTCTTCATGAGGAGCAATAAAAGCTAGGAATTTCTGATCCTTACCCGAAGCCTCTTTTTCTCTTGACTCGTCGCTAAGAGTAGCATTGTAAGCCTTCCCTTTGGCTTGTTTGAGTTTTCCACAATCTGCCCTCATGTGCCCGTAGCTTGAGCATTCAAATCATCTAGGACCTCTCGGATCCTTCTTCTTAGCTTCGTCTGGCTCAGCTTCATTTGGGTCTTTCTTCAGCCTTTCAGTAAACTTCTTCTTGAATCTATCGTTCTTCATAAGTTTGCTGAAGTTCTTAGCAAGCATGGCGACTGCATCTTCTTCTTCATCAGTGTCTTTTTCTGAAGGGACTCTGCTTTTCTTTAGTAGCCTTGAGTGCCATTGTCTTCGCCTTCTTGACCGGGGGCATGGAAAACTCATAAGTTTTAAGAGATCCCACGAGCTCTTCAATCTTCATAGAATCCAGATACATGCTTTCTTCAATGGTAGTCACCATAATTCTGAAATGCTCAAGCAAAGATCTTAGAATCTTTTTAATGAGTTTTGTATCCAAAAACTTCTTCCCGAGACTTACCATGGAATTTCTCAGGTCGCTGATTTTGGTGTAAAATTCATTTAAAGTTTTATCTTCAAGCATCTTAATTTCCTCCAATCTAGAAATCAATATTTGAAGTTTGGCAGAATTAACAATTTTAGTGCCTTCATATATTGTTTCTAGAATTTGCCATGCTTCTTGAGCATATTTACAGTGTGAAATTCGTGATGTTAATTTGTGATTGGCTGCATTCTGTTGGACAAAATCACTTCTACGTAATGTTGCTTATTAATCAAAGATGTTGTTTATATTCAAAGTCTACATTTTAGTTATGTACTTCAAGAAGATTCTGTCCGGATTTCAAGATAGAGAAGTTGAATCCCTTACATCCGTCCGGACGTCCCTGTCAACTGTCTGGACGCTAATCAGTCAAGCAACATCCGTCCGGATGACGTGGTTATTCCTTCCAGACTCCCATCAGTGTCCAGAAGCTTCGAACTGTTCAAGGTTGCATCCGTTCGGACGTCTCAGCAACATGTCCGGACACCATTCAATGTTTGACAAGTAAAGGGATTTCCTTCACAGACACAGATATGGGAAGACAGCTGCAACCGACCTGACCCTATCCTTGATAAGGCAAGACATGGAGTAGATTTGCAACCGTTCAAATGTTAGGTCTACATCATCCGAATGCCAATCCTTATTATGAAAATTACGTGCAGCTAAGGTGCAACCATCTAGATGCTAGAGCAATACCGTCCTGACGCGGCCCTATTCAGGAAAGAATATCAACGAATTTGGAAAGCTGGTTGCACAGTTGCCGACCGGACGCTCTTAGCTACTATCCGGACGCCGCCTAGAGAAAATCGATTTAGACTCGATTTAGGTCTTCTGTAGCCTATAAATAGAGGCCTCTAGGCATGTAATTTGTAAGAATTCGGTATTGAATTCCTTAGAGCTTAAAGAGTATAATTTAGGAGTTATTGTGCTGATCAATTTGCTCTCAAGCCGTTGCCGAAGCACTGTTGCTGTGCCCATGTTGAAGTTTATCTTAGGGAGGAACCCTAAGGTAAAGGATTCCATTGAAGACTCCTTCAAGTAGGTGAATTGGTTGGGAGGCGTTCTCATTGAGTCAGACTCTCATGAAGTCTAATGCTTAGCTCCGTTTTGAGGGTCAAGGTAAAGCTCCTCAGCCTCCTCCAGCTCAGGATGATCAGCATGTAGCAGCCTCCTCCTCCATTGTATGATGCTGGTTTTCCTTAAATGATGGATATGTTGAGTTCTATTTAGCGGGAGGTCATCTCTATTTGTGTCAGAGTGGAGCAGTGTCAGATTGACATCCAAGAGTGCCTTAAGCACCATCATCCATCTCGTGATGATAAGGATTGAATATTTTTATTACTCATTTTTTTATGTGCTTTCTTGGCTCTTGTATGAGACAATTTACTTTTATTCTTGTTATTTGGAATATTAGTATTTTTGCTACTCTGGTTTTTCTATACTATGTTTACCCTTTGTCCTTTTGAGACAAAAATGGAGAGTATTTTATTTTTGGACTGGGATTGTATTTTTAAATCGGTCAAGTGTTTTTTGTCCCAAAATGGCCAAAGGGGGAGTTTGTTAGTTTGATTGGCTGCATTCTGTTGACAAAATCACTATCATGTAAATGTTGCTGTCGTAAACAGGGTTACCGTATTATTCAGAATCTCCAGTTTATCAGAGTTTATTTTTCTAAGGATGGAAAGAGCCTTATTATGACAAGTTTAGTGTCACAAACATCAAGAAGGCAATTTCAAAAGTTCCAGGAAGATTCTGTGCAGTTGACAACTCAGAAAAGTCGAATCCCTTGTTTCTGTCCGAACGGCCTAGTCATGCGTCCAAACGCCCTTTGGTGTCTTGAAGATTCTGACAAGCTCAACGGTGCATCTGTCCGGATGTCAAGGCAACATGTACGAACGCTCTTCAGAGTTTGAGAAGATTCTAGTTTTCCTTTGCAGACACGGACCGGGAAAGACAGCTTGCAACTGTCCAGACGCAGGCTTAATATGGAAAGCGTGAAGCGTATTATGGAAAGGCAGTTGCACAGTTCACTGTCCGGATGCTATATGCTTCCATCCGAATGCGGCCTAGAGAAATCCGATTCAATATCAAATTAGGTCTTCTCTAGGCATGTATTTTTTTACAAAATTCGGTATTTAATTCTCTATAGCTTAGAGAGGGTATTTAAGGAGATATTGTGAAGGTCTGCTAGCTCTCTAGCTATTGCTGGTGTGTGGCTACTTTGTTCGTGTGAAATCTAGCTTAGGGAGGAGCCCTAAGCTAAAGGAATCCATTGATGACCCCTTCAAGTAGGAGACTTGGTTGGGAGGCGTTCACATTGGGTTACGTGTCAGAGTGCAAGATACGATCGTTGTATAAGGGTGTGTGAGTGTTACTGTCTTGTTACTAGCTTTGTCTTCTGAATAGTGGAATTCTTGGGTTTGGCTACCTCGGAGTGGTTTTTCTCTTAATTGAGTTTCCACTTTGTTAACAAAATATCTGTCTCATTTAAATTCCGCACTTATGATATTTTGTTACACATTGTTTACACACACACACACACACACACACACACCGTAAATTAAAAGTCTATTTATTTGTCAATTTGGTACAGAAAGGTCACCTGTTAGCTGAAGGTGCCAAAGGAGGCTCGACACTAGAGAGTAAAAGTGAGAATATGGAGCTGAAGGTGCCTCCAGTAATAATCCGAGGAGCTGAAGATGCCTCCTGTTAATTGTAAACCTAGGGTTAAGGTCCCCTATAAAGCCGTGAAGCTAAAGGTGCCTCATAGGGAGAAATGAGAAAGAAATAATAAGATTATGATAATGCACTGCATGATGAGATTTATATGATTTGTTGATTTTTATGAATTTCTTTATTGCTCTATAGCTATATATACATATTCATTTCATGGTATCAGACGTGAAATGTTTATATATATGTGTGTGGGTGTGTGGAGTTATATGATATATGGAAAATAAAAAAGAAAAAATAAGAGGATTTTCATTTAAATTATTATACAACCCTACAATGCTTATTTTATCAGCTATGATTTTATGTGATAAACTCTTCTTTTTAAAAAACCTAATATAGTCGTTATTATAAATATATGTTAGGGATATTTACTAAAAATTAGTCTCTAATTAAAAAGTCAATGATTTATATACTTATTCAACTATGGACTCACTTATCTGCGTGTAAAATTGTGGATTCAATGGGGATAATCTACCATTACAAAGATATTGTAGGTGTGGAGGTTGATGTAGACCCATACGTAAGCATTAGATGTCTTCTATTCAGGATTAGATGGATCTCTAGCTTATGGAATGCTGACTTGAGCCCAGTTAGCCTATCTAGTTTTGTGTAAATGCCGCATGATGAATATTTTAGGGAGCATGTTTAATCAGTAAGGTCTAATGTTGTAATGACTTTATATTGTGAAATAAAGCTATAGTATGTTTTATTGAAGTGTTTATGATGTCAAAAAGAAAGAAAAAATTTATTACAGGATATTCCATTTCATTATATAAGGTAATACTAGTGGCGTCACGTGGTAAATTCAGACATTTACACTTTCTAATTGATTATAAAAGTCAAGACATTACAAAAAAAATCCTCATTGGTAGAGGAATGTATAAAAAAGACAACAATACTAGTAGCATAACAGAGGAAGAGGCCTTTTCCTTAGGGGACATAATTCACGAGAGACCAAGGAAACATGAAGATGGTAACCTATGGGAGATACTCTTGATAGAGGCAAGATAAAAGATTCCTGGCTCCTCCTCTAGCTGTGCACCAATATAAACCATTATGCACTGAGTGCAACAAGCCTCACTCATTGAGGACAATGCAGGGAGAGGGGACTGGCATATGCTACCATTGTTGTAATGCCCCTAAAATTAATTAAATAAGGTAATTGACCATTCAGACTACTGCATAAATGACAGATGCACAGTGGAAAGAAAAAAATTTCTAAGCCAAGATCAAACTATGTGAAGAACATGTGAAGAACTATGCTATTTGAATATGAACAACAATAACCAGATTACTTGTTATACGACCACTCATTGGCTATTAGGAAAAATGTTTTTTCTTCTTGCTCCTCAGAAAATCGTGATCTGTCTTAGAGATCTTAAGACCTTCAGATCCTCTCACCAATTACTAAATATAACTGAGAGTGTGGGCTCTCAACTTGTTCCTTACAATACTTTTTCTTATTCTTGAGAATATTTCAAGAATATTAAGTTCTTAGTAGACATTGAAGAACTAGAGTGAATTGGTGATTTGTGAGAACTACAAATCTATTTATTTATAGAATTAACATACTAAGAGAAAAGCAGCTCTAACCCATGTGGGACTAATAGAAGTAGTTCCAATCCATGTGGAACTAGAAGTAGAGTTCTAAAATCACTAGGAATAAGGGGCTTGTGGCTAGGTTAAAATTGTACTCTAGCCGCACTCCCACTATAAATCACGGCCTCGGCTCCATTTTTTTAATCCTAGCCCATGCACCTACTCTTTTCTACTGGGCTTTGGTTTTATCCCTTAGCCTATACTCTTCCTTATGCATCTCTATGCATTAATTCTCTCTAGCCCAAATAAAAGTATGTACCTGGTTAATTTACATAACTTGGTGAGGGACCCAATGGAAAACATAAAACTAGCTTAATAGGCTTGTGACCCACTTTTCTCTACTATCACCAGGCTCCTATTCAATTACATTTAATTTTGCTAAAGAAATTTAATTGCACTCTAGAATTTATTTATTTTATTAATACAATTAATCCATTCAAAATTCTTAATATTGACATTTGATTCATCTACAAAATCTTTCGTAATAGAATTAAAGCTCGTGACACTGTCACTTTAATTCTTTACCTCTTTATCCTTTAGTAACTGATTTTATTTATTATTCTTGTATTTATAAATGCCTTTTCACCACGTAAATCAATATTTTGGTATCCCTTTCCAAAATGCCCTGGCCAAGAACCGAGAATAATTTAATCCATAAAATCTATCTCAAGATGAAATTTCTTATCCTTTGAATAAAGAACTTGGATTCCTTCTTGAGAAAAAAGTGTTCTCATATTGTTACATGTGATCACCCAACACATCGAGAATTTTGACCGCAATAAAGGTCTCACTCCTAAATGTATCAAAGTGACCTCCACTTGATATCTAACTTCCCAATCCTTGCAGGTTTTTGAAATCAATGTCATACGAAGTCTTGAGAGTTACAGTCATTCCTATTGACAATATTTTTAAGGAAAAACAACTCCCATGGTCTGTTCAGTGCATCACAACTATAGATCAATCCGAAGTCTCCAACTTCACTTGATCATGAGAAATCACCATGATTGACGTGTAGTAGTCTTTGCGAATGAAATGACCAATTCTATTACCAATGGCAAATAAGAAAAGATTATGACTTCAAGGTTTATGGCTTAAGACCTTATGTGATAACTCCGTTACTCATACCATAGACCATATTCAATGTAATCTAAGGACAATTCATATGAACAATATAAATAACATAATAATCATATAAAAGGATCATATGCCATATGCTCAAATAAATAGATCATTGATTAATTACTTTATTCATTACAAGCTATAATATCATTCATAAAACTTTCGGATTTAGGGCATAATCCCCAACATTAACTTGGAGCATTACTCACAGTGCCTCCACACTAATTAACTTGTAATTAGTTGGAATTAACTTGACTATACAAGATTTTTGCTTAGCATCTCCAACCTTGAGAATTACTCAAATAATTAAGACACCGAAAAGTTTAATAGGTGGAAAAGTAATTGCGTGTTATTTTTTGTGTTGGCTGCAGTCTGTTGGACAAAATCACTTCTATGTAATGTTGCTGCTTTCACAGGGATGTTGCTTTATCCAGAGTCTACTCTTCAGCTATTTTCTTTAAGAAGATTCTGTGAAGTTTTCAAAGAAGTTTATTTCGGTTCCCTGTCAGCCGACCGGACGACGTGGTATTCCGTCGGGACGCTCATCAGTCAGCAACATCCGTCTGGACGACGTGGTATTCCATTCGGAAGCTCATCTGTCAAAGCATCATCCGTCCAGATGAAGAGAACTTTCCGTTCGGACGCCCATCAGTGTCTAGAAGCTTCGAACAGTTCAAGTTTGCATCCGTCCGGACGTAATGGTAAATCGTTCGGACGCTCTTCAGAGTTCGAGAAGATCCCAGTGTTCCAGCGGATCCGTCCGGACTCCATTCAATGTTTGACAAGCATTAGAGTTTCTGACTCAAGACACAGTTATGGGAAGACGGCTGCTACCGTCCGGACGATGTTCTCTATATGGCAAGATGTGCATACAAAGTTCAACCGTCCGGATGTCAGTCTTCATGGTCTGGACGATCAAGCTTCATATATGGAAATTACGTGCACAGGTTCAACCGTCCGGACGTCAACCTTTAGGGTCCAGACTCTCAAAGCCTTATTATGGTAATTACATGCAGCCGAAGTGCAACCGTCCGGACACTAGGGCAATACTGTCCGGACGCGGCCTTGTTATGGAAGCTTTCAGTGCTATTTTGAAAAGACGGTTGCAATTGACCGTTCGGACGCTCGATCAAGCCGTCCGGACGCTGTCTGGTATTTTGATCATAACGTTTTACTTAAATATTGGATTGGGACAAAATCGGCGTCGTTGGAAAGCTAATAAAATTTTCTGTAAATTGATTGTCCGGACGGCCAATAGAAGCATCCGGACGGACTCCTTCCAGACGGAAACATCTTGCGTCTGGACAGCCTTGCAAAAATTCTAGAATTACTTTTCGGACAAGGAAAAAGTTGCCTGTCTGGACGGCCAAGGCTCTTGTCTGGACGCGCGTGCCACAGAATCCATTTTTGACCCGATTTAGAGCTTCTAAAGCCTATAAATAATGGGTTCTAGGCATGCATTCTACACAGAATTCAGTGGTGAATTCCTTACAGCTTAGAGATGGTGTTTAGGGAGATATTAAAGATATGCTAGCTCTCTAGCTTTTGCCAATGTGTGATTTGATCAGCTGTGAAGTCTATCTTAGGGGTTGGCCCTAAGGTAAAGGATTCCATTGAAGACCCCTTCAGGTAGGAGACCTAGTTGGGAGGCGTTCGTGTTGGGTTACACATTAGAGTTCAAGGTACGACCACTTCATCATGGGTATGTGAGTGCTACTACTTTGTAACTAGCTTTGTCTTTTGAATAGTGGATATCCTGGGTTTGGCTGCCTCGGAGTGGTTTTTCTCTTAATTGAGTTTCCACTTCGTCAACAAAATATTTGTCTCCTTTAATTTTCGCATTTAATATTTTGTTGCACACTGTTCACACACACTTGCTTTGTTAATTAGAAGTCCAATATTTTTCAATTGGTATCAAAGCAGGTACACTCTGTTTATGATTTATTTCCTGAGTGTGATCCTCATCTCTTGTGACTTCTATTTTTTTAATTACACCTTTTATCATGGATTTCTCTCAGTTATCTAATGAAAATCATGATATTGAGCTCTCTAAAGTTTTTGCTAAAATAGATAAAATTGTTTCTCCAAAAGAGCTCAAAAAGGTGAAGTAAGAAAAAGAGTCTTTGATTGTTCAGTTATCTGAATCACATGTTTTGATTGACTCTTTGAGATTTGAGAATACCATGTTGCTTAATATTATTGATGAACTTGAGAATAAATTGGCAAAATTCTCTAGTGATAATTTGAAGAGCATGTTTTGTATTCACTCATATGTTTTAACAAGCCTGATTTAACTGTTGATGATTTAAGTACTTCTACTTCACATGCTTCTGATTCTGAATTAGATATTAAGCCTGCGATAGAAGATACAGCTTGTTTAGATAATTCTTGCTTAGTTTATCATGTGATGCCAAAGTCTAAGGAATCAGGAACACGAGGTAAGTTGTCATAATTGTGGGAAAATTGGTCATATTAGACCAAATTGTTATTTGTTGAAATCCCACAGGCCTTGGATTAAGCAGGATGCCTTGAGGAAAAGTGAAGTTAAAGATTCTTCCTCATCAAAATATGTCACTCCGCATAGGAGACATATAAAAGGTAAGGGCAATGTTATTTGTAAGAATGCTAACCATAATTCTGCAGAGAATGTCAAGAAGCATTCAAACAAAAAAAGCTTGCCCACCTGTCATCACTGCGGCATCACTGGTCACATTCGACCCAAATGTCCACAGGTCCAGGCTCAGAAGTCGAAGGTTCAAAATGAGCTTCCAACAAGAGCTACATCAGGCATTCTACCTTCGACAACACATCAGGCTCCACGGCATCAGCAGCAGTTTGTTCCTGCCAATCAAAGTGGCAAATCAAAGAAGAACAAATCAAGGCACTACAAGAGAAAGCCGCAGAAGCCCACTAGCAACCATGGCTATGAAGGGTTGCTGAGCTTGATGCAGGGTATGCTAAGGAGTATGGCCAACATGGACATGACCCGCAAATCATCTCCACAGTTTCAAAAGGTATGGGTCAAGAATGATGAGACCATTCACCCCTTGAGGGGGAGTGGACTCACCTAGTAAAGGTGAAGTCTTCCCATGCCTAGGATTTTGGTTCCTAAATCCTAGTGCATGTCAAGTATGTTTGCATTGCATCGTTTATCATGTCATATCTTATTCATTCCTTACATTCTGTTTGAGGAACCTTTTATTCTATCCCCATATTTTCTCTTGTTATCTTGAGAAACATCTGTAGATATTTTTTGGGGATGACAGTTAAAGCACGTCGGGCGGCTGCTTTTCTGTCTTGGTATTTCTAAACCTCTCTCCATGAGGACAGGTTTGGCTTTACCTTACATGCTAGGGAATAGATGTATTTCCTTTTCCATAAGCATTTCTTTGTTGTTTTTGTTCTCTGTCTCATTTTTCAACAAAAAAAAGAAAAAAGAAAAAAGAAAAAAAATTTGGGGAGAAGATGCAGAACTTTATTTCTTTCTTTTGATAGCTTTTCAAATATTGCATGTGTTTTTGCCTAATATCTCAGTTCATTGTGCATTGATTAAATATGCTTATATATGCTTATATATGATTGAGATTTTATGCATGATATCTGCTAAGTTTTTCTGTTGCATCTTAATGATAAATAGCTACTTTCCTCATGCGATGAAAATGTGCACTATCTAAGACTCCCCTAAGGTACATCTTTTCCTTCTCTGACTTTTTCCTTCTAGAAATTCTAGATAAGAGAAGAGGTTTTTGATAAGATGGCCAAATTGACCAAATGCTAGTTGAACCTAGAACCTAAAAATTCTGGCATTCTCTCTAGGTTGCAGCATCAAAAGAATCAAGCAGTAACTCTTCAGTTTTCTGTGCTATATGCTTATATTCACTGCTTCTATGCTGAAATAAGCCTTGTCCTTCATGGTGCAAGTAAAATTTTACCTTGTCCTTCATGGTCCAAGTAAAACAATTAGGTGCTGCATCTTAGGGGGAGTGTATCAGATAAGGGTGGCTAGGCCCTAGTAATTAATAAGGTTTGACTTTTGATTGATCTTTCATTGATTTTCTCTCTTGTCTAGAAAATCTAGTTGCTTTTTGTCATATCAGTTAAATTCATACCTTTTGGGAAAAGTCTTCACACACACACGCATTGCATGAGTTGAGTAATCTATTTAAAATTTCTATCTGTAGAGAAATTTGTGCTCATTGAATGTTTAACTCTCATTTATATCTTTGCATATTTTTGCATTGCTATTTGACTGCTTTATCAGTTGATTATATATGCGTGTTCTGAAGCTAACTTTAGGGAAAAATATTTTTCTGCAAATTTTTCTCCAGTTTCAGATTTTCTATGTGAAGCATCCGGACGGACCTATTCTTACGTCCAGATGAGAGCAGTCTTGCCATCCGGATGGTTAAGTGACACGTCCGGACAGGATCTCTATAGGTTTAAGACTTGCTTCTCTTTCTCTGCCATACACACATCTCTGCATTTTTATCATGTCATGTTGTGTGTTTTTCTCATGGATTTCTCCCGAGATTTTGGTATTCTTTGCACATCTCTTCCCATTCCATGATCTTCAGTGTGTCTTCCGTTATTCTTTTAAGTTCTTGTGCTTTTAGAATATTGGAATATTTGTTCATTGGGATATTTTCTTGAGATTTTGTGCATGAAAATCCTTTTCTATCTGTGCCCTGGGCTGATCTTGATATATTTATGCCTTATGAATAGCTGCATTGCTTATATTTTTCTTTGGCATCCATTTGACAGCTGTCATAATACCACTTTCTTTTTGGGACTAACATGATCTAATATTTCTTTGTGGTGTTATTTTTGGAAATATTTCTGTTTAAACTTTTTTCAGGAATATGTCATCCAGCAGCTCCCAGCACAATATCTGACAGATGGATCCTTTGGAAAACTGACTATTGAAGTCGGATGTTCAATTTCCAAAGGTCTTGGGATTTGAGATGAGCTTTTTCCCCTAGCTCATATAGAGCCTTCTGTAGCATTCCCTCAGATCTTCATCAGTTAGAGGTTCAGTGGTAAATCTCCTCATTTATCATGCAGACCAGTTGCTTAGAGGATGTCAATCTACAGATAACCAGTTTTCGGCTTTGCAAAATCAAGAGATTAAAGGTTGTTCAGTCCATGGTTCCTGGCTTCCTGAGTTAGAAGCCGAAGTAGCACAAATCCAACTTCTGGTACGGATTTCTCTTTGTTACTTGCATTCAGTGGATCAGCAGGATTTGATACTTGGAGGATTTATATTCCTCTCTTTTGGGCCACTTGCAGACTTTTCTTTATTCTCCTATTGTTTTGGATTTTCGAAAGTTTTTGTCTATGGATATTATTACTCTGTTTACCCTTGTACTTTTGAGACATTGAGGGGGAGTAATTGTTGTGTGGTTTTTCTTACTACTCTGTTTTACCCTTTGTCCCTTTGTGACAAAAAGGGAGAGTAATTTTTGATTTGGACCGGCATTGTATTTTTAACCGGTCAAGTGATTTTTGTCCATGAATGGCCAAATGGGGAGTTTGTTAGTTTTTGTGTTGGCCGCATTCTATTGGACAAAATCACTTCTATGTAATGTTGCTGCTTTCACAGGGATGCTGCTTTATCCAGATTCTACTCTTCAACTATGTTCTTCAAGAAGATTATGTGAAGTTTTCAAGGAAGTTTATTTCGGTTCCATGTCAGCCGTCCGGACAACGTGGTATTCCGTCCGGACGCTCATTAGTTAGCAACATCCGTCTGGACGACGTGGTATTCCATCCTAACGCTCATCTGTCAAAGCATCATCCGTCCGGATGACGAGAACTTTCCGTCCGAACGTCGATCAGTGTTTAGAAGCTTCGAACAGTTCAAGTTTGCATCCGTCTGGACGTAATGGCAAATTGTCGGGACGCTCTTCAGAGTTTGAGAAGATCTTAGTGTTCCAATGCATCTGTCCGGACGACGTGGCTATACCGTCCGGACGCCATTCAATGTTTGACAAGCATTAGGGTTTCTGACTCAAGACACAGTTATGGGAAGACGGCTGCTACCATCCGGACGATGTGTGATCCCATCCGGAAGATGTTCTCTATATGGTAAGACGTGCATACAAAGTTCAACCGTCCGGACGTCAACCTTTAGGGTCCGGACGCTCAAAGCCTTATTATGGTAATTACGTGTAGCCGAAGTGCAACCGTTCGGACGCTAGGGCAACACCGTCCGGACGTGGCCTTGTTATGAAAGCTTTCAGTGCTATTTTGAAAAGGCGGTTGCAGTTCACCGTCCGGACGCTCGGTCAAGCCGTCCAGACGCCCTCCGGTATTTTGATCATAACTTTTTACTCAAATATCGGATTGGGACGAAATCGGCGTCGTTGGAAAGCTAACAAAAGTTTCTGTAAATTGATTATCCCGATGGCTAATAGAAGCTTTTGAACGGCCCCCGTCTGGACGGAAACATCTTGCGTTTGGACGGCCCTGGGAAAATTCTAGAATTACTTTCTGGACGAGGAAAAAGTTGCCCGTCCGGACGGCCAAGGAGATATTGACCCGATTTAGAACTTCTAAAGCCTATAATAAGGGGTTCTAGGCATGCATTCTACACAGAATTCAGTGGTGAATTCCTTACAGCTTAGAGAGGGTGTTTAAGGGGATATTGAAGATCTACTAGTTCTCTAGCTTTTACCAGTGTGTGATTTGATCAGCTGTGAAGTCTATCTTTGGGGTTGGCCCTAAGGTAAATGATTCCATTGAAGACCCCTTCAGGTAGGTGACCTGGTTGGGAGGCTTTCTTGTTGGATTACACTTTAGAGTTCAAGGTACGACCACTGCATCAAGGGTATGTAAGTGCTACTACTTTGTAACTAGCTTTGTCTTCTGAATAGTGGATATCCTAGGTTTGGCTGCCCCGGAGTGGTTTTTCTCTTAATTGAGTTTCCACTTCGTCAACAAAATATTTGTCTCCTTTAATTTTCGCATTTAATATTTTGTTACACACCGTTCACACACACTTGCTTTGTTAATTAGAATTCCAATATTTTTCATTGCGTAAGTCTAAGACTTAGTACATAAATTATCACGAAACTTGTCATGCAATGAGCCTTACCTAATGAAAATAACAAGTGATTTTTTTAATTGAAAATGCCATGGATTTTGCAAAATTGGTAAGTGTGACTCTATTAATATGATAGTATCAAAATATTGTTTTGTTTTAAAATTTCATTATTTCAAGGACAATTCATGTATTATTTTAATACAAGGAAAACATGTGGAATAAAGTATTTTAAGTAGTCTATAATTACTCATAATCCATAACTTTACTCCATATGGTTTACTTCACCCTTTAAAACCTTATGGATAGGGTTTACGTTGTCCTGTGTAACCTCTATTACAACACCGGTGCCCCGATGAAGCACTCATACAGCTACCAACTTGTAATCCGATCGGGCCTGACCCCAGGTGGCCCACATTACTAGCAGTACCGCCTATTGTGACCACCACATGTACATGGTTGCGTGGGTCATGTATAGAACCATTAGATCCAAGGCCAAAACTTAATTATAACTAGGGTCATGGAGTCAAGTCTTTATACACATGTGCTTCTCATCCGTACATGACGATCAACGTAACATATGTTCCATTACCATAGTTCATTTAGCAAATAAACGTTTGTCTTGATGCATTTATAAACATTGTTTGAAATCATTAGGCTCACAACATAATAGTTCATAGTAAGCATGCAAAAAATATTGCTTAATTTGATAATAAAACATAGCATGTTTCCATGATAAAACTGATTAATCATTCCGTAAGTTTTTACTTACCTCAATTGCTCGTCCTTAATCCTGGACATCTTAAAAGATTAACTTCACGTCTCTGAAATTCATTCTCTGATATTAGACATATTATGTAGTAAATAACCCTAATCTTACACGTGAAATCCAAATCATGCGTCTAGAAACTCTAATAATGCATTTAACCCTAATTAACATATTCTGCCTTCATCAATCGATCGATGCTCGAGGGTCAAACGATCGATGTCCTACTAGTAGCTATAATTGCTAAATATAGTCTATCAAAACCTAATCTCAAGCTCAAACACGACTCCTCATGATCTCAGAAGTCCTAATATACATCATACACATATATTTCAATCAAACATAGCCTCATACATTGCTTTACAAACATTAAAGATACTAGCTTTTGTTTTCATAATCATAATCCATTGCTAATTAACCAAGGGAAAGTGTTTTAATGTACTAAAATATAGATGCTTTGATACTTTTTCGACATAAAAATGAATCTATCTTTAAGGTTTATACTTTTCATGGAAGAATCAAACTTTCCTTTTATAAAAGTGCCAACTTTAACTCATGTGAATGAAAATAACTACCCAAGCTTAAGTACAAAAAATCACAACAATAATCATGCATAAAAACTGAGGATTAAAGATTGGGTTAAGTCTTTTTACTACAAGCTATGAGTTTTTCCAAGCTCTGAGGAGCAAGTCCTCCAAGATGGACCTCTCTCTCTCTCTCTCTTTAGGGTTGGGTCACTAAAAATGGTAGAAATGGGACCTAGGCTTTATCCCAGGTCTTTAAAATAGGACCATTCTCGCATATAAAATGCTAGAAAACCCTAAACAAACATGCAGGTGGGTCATCGATCTTTTGATCAAGATATCAATCAATCAATTGGTGCCACGTGCATCAATTGATCAATGGTAGGGTCCATTGATTGATGGTAGTAGGATTTCTAAAAATAATAATTTTAACACTTTTTTGAAACACAAGTCATGGAACACTTGTATTTATACATATGTATATACATTTTTGAGAGTTTTATATATATATAATATTAAATGGGTTAAAAATATGTAAAAGTCTCACGGTTTGTAAACTGGTGCTTATTTTTAAATAATTGCCATGTGTTTAAGCGGGGTGTTACATTCTACCCTCCTTATAAAATTTTTGTCCTCAAAATTTCATCATAACCCGAATTCTGAGGGTTTTTGTGAGAACCAAATCCTTGAAATTCTCACAAGCATACTCTTAACACAATGAAATTGAAATCATTTTAAGAAGAATGAAATTCTAATGCATCTATATGACATAATCATCCAAAGGTCACCACCACCACGATGGAAATTGTTTCAAATGAAACTAAAATAGAAAAAAAATAATAAACACAAAGAATAATTGTTTAAAACAACCCCAAATACCATAGGAAAAACTGCTCCATCTCCAAGGTCCCTCCCGAATACATCAAAGTACTAAGGATAGCCATACACAAAATCTGCATCGTCACCTCTGTGCAACCTTGTACTCAATTCCTCAATGCTTTCTGTCGTGTGCTTCTGTAGCCATCAGTCCTCGACTAATTTGCCCTACTCCTTACCAAAGGCAACGATATGCCAGGTTAGCTTGTGTCATATCTTTGCGATCTCCTCCTACTGCCGGCTCACCTCTTGGATGAGTTGTGTGATGAGCCTCGAAATGTCCTAGCTCAAGGGAGCAGGCAAGAAAGATGTTGTTAGATGTTGGGCCTCTTATAGCTTGCTGGCCGTTAGTGGCTGGTTTAGGCATTGGCGGAGGTGCTGCAAGTTGTGGTGTATGGGCGTTAATCCTACTGTATTCCCAGTTGAATGGCCCTTAGGGCGCCATGATGTTCTCCACTGTGGAATCCTTTACGCCATAATATCGGGCAATGCGGGTAATCAAACCCCCGAAGGGTAGCAAGGTCCACTTGTCTGCCCGGATAATGGCCATATGAGGCTAATGGCATGGGAGGTGAAGTCCATGGGCTGATGGGCACGTGTGTCAGCAACAAGTATAAGAAATAAGCCCTAGCCTTTCTGATGGGAGAGATGCTGGAGACCGGATGTAGGTTCATCGTGACAATGTGATACACAAGGCAGAACTCATTCTGAAGAGCCATAAGAGCATACCCTATACCCTCTAAGGGTATGGTAGTGCGCTGGCCGTCGAAGAAGTACTCGTTTCGTAATGAGCCGACTTTCAGTTTCTAACAAGAGTTTACAATAACAACTACATTAAGTTTTACAATACCTTTAAATCAATTCATAACTGATGAAGTAAACATTCTAGAGACAAAAACCTTTAAACATAATACTTTGGCTACAAGTATATGTGCATATTTCATCTCTGTTTAGAAAAATACACATACAAACCCATCTATGTTATAACACATCTGTACATCATATAACCCAACTACACAAATGTGCGCGTATTCCACTCCCTCGAGTGAAACACATAATACGAGCATATATAAGCAAGAAAATGTATGAGATCATCATACGTAACATGCTGTAACTATATACATGCATACGAGCATATAACCTGGTGACCACCAATCAAACATTGTAATACCCGGGAAAAACACCACGCTTAGGATAATAATGTATGAATAAAATATGTGCATATGCATGCATAAGTATAAAGTTTAATTATTATTGTTAGTTTAAATAGAATTGTATATATGTATATAAGTAGAGAAATCGGGTTAGTAAAGAAATTACTAACCAAAGTCGATCGAGCGACTTTGGAAGCGAAGTTGATCGATCGGATATTAGAATTGATTGAGCGACTTAAAATTTGCGGGTAAATAGGATCGATCGAGCAACTTTATGGTCGATCGAGCGATTCTAGGTCGAAGTCGATCGAGCGACTTTATTATCCAGTGCTACGTAGTGTTCATGTAAGCTGCAAGTGGCAATTTTTCTACCTTAGATTCTTGAACCCACATCGTGTTCTCGGTTCTAGACGATCATAACCTCTTTTAGTTAGTCTAGTTAGTCCATTTTTGGCTCCAAACAAACTAGATTTTTATAGATATTATATAATCATTACCTAAAGATGTGGAATAGTAGCCTAGGGGATTTGGGCTACGATTTTGGGTGATTGGTTGGCTCAAATCCGACCATTGAAGTGTCTTTTTGCTGGCTTGATCTCAACCATCCAAGGTCATTATATATAGTATGCATGGATGATCAATTTCCAATAAGAGAAGCCAAATTTCAGCTCGAACACCCTCTAGCATGCTGTCTTCTTCTTTATTTTAGTGCAGCAACTTGGAACACGAAAATCTACTTATTTTACCATGTTTTCAAGCTCCTTGTAAGCCAAAACTAAGCCTTAGATTGCTCCCTTTTTACCCCAAATCAGTAGAAATTTAGTTAGAACAAACTCTTACCTCTAGATCCAAAAACCAGCAAGCACAACTCACTTCTAGGAAGTTTATCTTGGACAACAACTCTTCCTTCCTCTTTTGATTCGTCCAAATGTTGGTGAGTAATCCTTTTGCTATTTTAAAACTATGATTTGTTCTTGTTTTGGTGAAATAATGATTATGTACTTATATATGTATATTGTGTAAGAGTTGTTGATATGTGTATATGGCTAACATGTTTGTGTGTGTTTACTACAAGAGGAAAATGAGTTGGAGTGAGTGAATTGTGTTTAAAGCGAATCAAGAAAATATAAGTGTAAGAATGTGTGTTGAGGTTTCGATATGTGATATATATAGTAAGGAAATGGGTGTGTGACTTTGTAGGAATATATGTGTGTTTGGGTTTATTAACTTATAATATATAGAGATATGTGTGTGTGTGTGTGTTATATAGATGTGCAAATAGTAAGTAGGGAGAATGAGATTGGAATAGAGAAGTGGAGTGATAAAAAGAATATACTTGTGTGGAGAGACAATGAACGTGTGTAAGATTTATTTCAAAGAAAATGAAATGTATGCGTAAGTATATCATTTTACCAATATATATATATATATATATATATATGTATGTATGTATACGAGTTATTTTAATTAATGGTTTATATATATAGAACTAACCTAATTATGATAATGATATTGCATTACTATTTTAAATTGATAAGTGACATTCAATACCATAGTAAAAGGGACAAAATAGAAATTTCGTTATGACATTCATTTTTATATGGAAAATGATTTCGTGATAATAATAATAAATATATTCGTGAGTGTCATTTTCACTAATTTAGTATTACTACATCATTGTAATTATGCAGTTGTAGAGGAAAACTTTGGAGGAGAAACTAGTAAGTATCTCTATACTTATTGAGGACGAAGCTGGTTGATTTTTCCTATAATATTATGTTTACTGTTTTATTCACTTGCTTGCGCATATGGTTTTGCATGTTTTATTATTTTTAATAATCTGTCTAATAACAAGCTGTTGGATCAAGATCTACAGTGGGTACATGAGGCTTCACTTGAGTTTCAAGGTTCTCAGTGAATGAGGAAGTACCCAAAAAGAGAATAATAAATACAAAAACTGGTGTACCAAGGTCACCAGGGAAACCAAGGTTTCCAGGAGCCAAGGCTCCCAAAGAATATAATTAAGAGTTAAAGTGAGGAAGCCAAGGCTTTAAATGAAACGTTAACCGTGTCAAGGCCAACAGAGTAGTGAGAAAAGGGCAATACCTAAAACTCTGCACTTAAAACTGTCATTGCTTTATGATTATGTTTATGTTCATTTTATGTCTATGATTCGCGATCATAGACTATATTTTGCATATACATGTGATTATAAGGCCATTGCAATATGTTGCATTTATTAAATAAATCAGCACTCATATTACTATGGGAAACAGTGGACTCATTTTAGTATTTTATGTTGTTGTTTTCTTCCTGTATTATGAGATAATTCAGGTTATGGAGAAGAAGAATATCAGGACTATCCAGACTCTTAGATGGTTCCTGATACTGGTTTTTGTAAGGCTAGACTGCCTTCTTTTTGGGAACTACCCTGTTGTAATTCATTAGCCTTATTCCAGATAACATTTATAATTCTACAGTTATGTAGATATTTTGGCTTGTATGACTATCTTGCCCTGTGAGGCATGACTACTACTGCTTTGTATAATTATACTGACTGGCTTACTATATCTATTTTGAGGTATTTCAGTAGAAGCTCTGAAGTGTCATTTGATTCCCAAGTCTGATAAGTTAGTAATGTCACGTGAAAATTCAAAAAATTTCACTTACGCTTTTTGTAAAAGCGGGGCGTTACAAACATGGTTGTACTGATCACAAAACAACCATCGGAACCAAGGCCAAACAGTAAAATTAAATCTTTTGGACCAAAGGGTTAACCTGTATAATATTAAGCCAATGGTCGTTATCCCGTATGTACTGGTATACATGTAATACGATGCAATTTAATATTCAGTCTTTTACATGCATGCATTTACAAATCGTCAGTTTCATCATCTTATTTATTCATCACTCATTTAAAAAAAATATAGTTCACAATAATAAAAATATATTTCATATGAATTGTAAATATGCATGTTTAAAACATAAAATAATCATGCTATGCAGGAAGAAATAATAACAAGTATCTATATGAGTTTTACTCATGTTTGTCATAAGGTTCCTCTACAAAATCCTCTCGAGGCTCCACAACTTTGAAATCTGAGAAAAGACTACCATCAGTTCTAAACTCGAGCTAAACAAGCCCTAAATCATAATATGCTCAAAATAGGTTTATTGCCTGACCATCAAACGTTCGGATAGAAAAGGTCGAACGTTCGGTGCTGGTGAAAAACCCATTTCCAAACCAAAAGGCAATAAAACCTTTTCTAGGCAAGTCCTAAGGTTTTAAAATGGTCTTTAACAAAGTCCTAAGCCACAATAACACTCATATGCAGAACATGGTACGTCCAACACCATTAACCCACTAATTGAACATTAATATTGTATTAAATCTAAAAACCAACTAGAGATACAAAACCATATTTTTGGGGTATGAAAACGAACTAAACAGTAGATAAGCAAGAAGATAACAACCTAAAAACATTAATAAAAACAAGATTGGCTAGGAAAGTTATCTTTGTTTGAAGAATAAGAATCAAGAGAGCTCATTCTCTCTCTCTAAATCATTCTCTCACTCTCACTTTAGGAAGGGGAGAAATGAGGTGAAAGAACGAGGGTGGAGGGTCTTTATAGGGCCAAAATTTTTAGGATAAGCATGAGCTACTTTTACACATTTCTGCCATCTATCAAACATTTTTTGTATTGTAGGACAAACGCTCCTAAGCTTTTAAGCAAACGATCAGCTGTCCTATCGAACCTTTGGGTTGTACTACGCGACACATGATCAAATATTCGTCGTATACTTCCGAACATTTGGTGTACTATTAATCGAACATTCGACTTACTTCTTCCAACGTTAGTGTAACACCTCGAATTTGAACCAGCAAATCCGTAAGCAGAAACCACAAGTTTCTACGTGAAATTACTACATCAAAGATAGAACTCTCACACCAGAACAATTTTATTATTATTATTTTTTAAAGTCGTAGGAATTGATAGCATAATTCATCAGAGTTGACTGAAATACCTCATAACATAAATTAAATGTTGCTTAGTTTTTTATTACATGATGAATGCACACTAGGTGCATCAAAATAAGTGCCACAGATAGCACATGAGCATACATAAAACACACCAAATATAAACGTTATTCTAAACATATTATATGCAACGTGAAAAGTAAACACAAGTAGATACAACTAGCTACTTAGAGGCTAGCATATAATAGTCCATAAATGGTTTTAAAAACCATCAAAACTGGCGAAGGGATCCATGCCTTCGCTTTCTGAATATGCATCAATAACTATATAAATATGATGTCATCATATTTACATAGGCACAAACCCGTGAGTCATCCATTTTCATAGCATAAGATACCATTGGATTAGAATAAGTTCGTAAAGATAACAAATGCGATGATTATGTGAATATGCATCGTAGTTGACCAACTAGTTTATATTTTTATGATCATCTTACTTAAGACCTTTCGTTCTTAGTTTGCATTTCAACTCGTTCACACCCTTTAAACCTCCCACTTTGAAGTTTACCTATTTTTACTGGAATCCTATTGGTCCCAGTTTTAGTTTTATATTATGAACTTTGGACACATTGGTTAACTAATTAGCCATTCCTCGCTGCTACTAACCAGCATTTGTTGATAGCTATCTTTTTAGCTATTTTATTTTTTGGACACATTGTGCATTTCATGAACATTAATCCAAGTAAAAAATATATATAATATTAATGATTTAATAATGAAAAATAGAATCATCTCTTAGTAAGTACTTCCATACTTACTTTTCTCAGTGTAGTTTCTTAGCTCCTTCTCTGTAATATATATATATATATATATATATATATATATATATATATATATATATATATATATATATATATATATATATATATATATATATATATATGTACACATACACACACAAAGAAGATAACATACTTATCAGTTCTTTTTTTCTGAATGTTAGGTTGTTTTGGATCCGTCACCTTCATATCCATTTATAATTTACCATCTTTAGTCATGAAGTTTAAAAGATGATTACTTATAAGTTTTTGACACTAAGCTTTATGTTTAAACACCGAAGCAAGTATAAAGCCTTGGTGATATAATGTTTAAATATAAACCTTTAGGTCAAAATACATTATAGGGATTTTGAAGTAGTTGTGATTACTCACGAGAGTTATAAGTTTAATCAAGATGACATTATACAAATATACATAATACTATTATTAATGTTTAAACACCGAAATATAACATAGTACTCCTAGCGACATAATGTTTAAACATAAATCATAGCATAATATATATATTATCCCCATGAAAATCATAAGATCAGTCATAAGGATTAGATACTACTACGATTCATGTTTAAACACCACATCATAGTGCTCTTGGTGACATAATGTTTAAACATGAACTCTAACACAATATATATAGAATATTAACATTATTACTTATGAAAGTTATAAGATCAATCATAATTACCACCATGATTCATATTTAAACATCGGAACACAGCATAGTATTCTTGGTGACATAATATTTAAACATGAATCCTTACACACACACACACACACACACACATACACATATATATATATGGAATATAAACATTATAACTTATGAAAGTCATAAGATAAATCATAACTGCTACCATGATTTGTGTTTACACACCAAAACACAACATAATGCTCTTGGTGACATAATGTTTAAATATGAATCCTAACACAATATATATATATATATAAGAAATATAAATAATAATGCAAAAAAAAATTACTCGTGATAATTCAAAACCATCACAAGGATAATTAATAGCAAGGACAGTCTTTAGTTACTTCATTTTTATGAGTTTATAGGATCCATAATCAACTTAATAAAATCAAAGAACACAATCGAAGTATCAAAGAAAGAATATAAGTGCACTATAGGTTATTCTCTCAAAAGCTTTTCTTTTTGAAAGTCTATCTTTAGAGTTTTGAAATATAAGTAGTAAACTAACAAAAAATGCTTCCTCCTTTTTCTTTCTTTCCTTTCTCTCTTTTTATTTCCCTTTCTCTCTCTCTATCCTTCCCTCTGTAAGGGTCCAACCCCTCTATTTTTCTCTCAAGATCTCCCACGGATGGGAGAGCTGCTCACAAGTGTGTGGGAAATGGGGATACCTGCTCCTCCCTCCCCCCCCTCCCAAAAAAAAAATCTTATAGCTTTCTTTAGCCATTGGATGGGGGACACTTATCCCTCATTTGAAGGCCCAAATCCAACAGCAAAAATGTAGTTGGAGGGGCTCTAGCTGGCCCTAGATGATGTCAGCAATGATAGATCCAGACCCCACAAAAAATGACTTAACAGTTTTTGAACTACTAGTTCAAATCCTTATAAGGCCATTTTTCAGCCCCTTCAAGAACTCTAATTGACATAACGAGCATTTAGAGGACTCTAAGAAATCATTTTGATAGGTTGCACAAAGTGTTTTGAGTTCATTTGTGTCCTCTCTTGCATCCTAAAGATTCTGTCCCAATGCTCACTTTTACATTAAATGAACTTCTAAATGGACTCCAATCAACTTCAAATTCTTACCATGTGTTCTGGACATGCGCAAGATGATGTGGTAATTTTTCCTTCACAAAATACACTCTAGTTAACTTCCAAATTGTTTGGATCATTGATAAAAATATATACGTAACAGAAAACAATCCCAAAGATTTTTTTCTTCAAGTTAAACAAAGCGAGATTTAAAATAAATACACAAGTTGGTGTTACTTACATGAAATTTTGACCTCTCCTAGGCATGTTGGGATATATAATTCTACTTTAAATTCTTCTTGCATGTCTGATGATGAACACGTCTGGCTTTTTCTTCTTGAGGATTTGATTAAAACTTCAGGTCTTCTCTTTGATGACTGAATATGACTGTTAATGTGGACTCACGAACTATTCCTAGTTTCTTGAGAATAGGTAGAAGCATAAACTGAATATATTTTCTCTCTATTGTGTATTTCAAAACTCTCTGAAAATTGTACTTTTCTCTATAAAACACAGTTATCTTATGTTTCTCTATGGTTCTTTATTTACAGACTTCTGTTTAGTTGGAGAGGTGGGAAAAGAGCATTCTAGAATCCTAGGAGTACAAGGATGAATGACCCAAAAGGAAAAAGACAATTGTAATACCCAATAAGTAAATAAAATACTGAATTAAGTAAATATGGTAGTGAAGTTAATAACAAAGCAAAACACTAGGAAAGTATTAAAGAAAAGTCTAATTTTTCACACTGGCATCCGAACGGAAAGACTTTCGGTTTAGACAGACATTTCCAATAACCATCGTTCTAATCTTAGTTCCAATTTTAGTTCGAACAGTGGTTGGTAGAACCACTCGTTCCAATTATCATTCCAAATTTAGTTCGGGCGACATGTTCCTGATGAATTTTTGAGATGTCCTATCTAACTTTGGTCCAAACAGTTGTTGACAGCATGCTCTGTTCTAACTTTCGTCCTACATCTGGTTTGAACAGAGGGTGCCTAGGGAAAAGCATAGGCGTCTGTTCCATCTCACGTTCCAAGTTCAGTTCGAACGAAATTGTAATGTGGTGTCTTGTTCAAACGGGCAATTATTGGTTTGAACAGGGAAGTCTGAATCACTTATAAATAGCTAGAATTCAATTTTCCAGCTCATTTCTCTCATCTTTCACGCCACACACTCATGTTTTCTCTCCTAGGGTTTGCTCAACCCCTAGTATTGGGATCATTGGAGGCTAGAACACTACTTTGACTGATAGATTTGAGGTAAAATCATAAACCCTAGTTTTTCCCGAGTTGAGCTACATTGTTGAATGTGATGCTTAATTCCTTAATTTCCCTATGGTTAGTGTCTATTGGGAGGTGCTAAGATGCGAGTTGAAGATTGTGTGCCGCCGAAGCTTCGTACGTTCAAAGTAAGAACTAGAACCTAGATTCTCTCAAAGTATTGTGATTAGAATTTTAGTGTCTAACCCTAAATTTTCTCTACCGGTTGGCGCTATTAGCTAATATTATGTCAAATGGAACCTGTTAGTTTGTGATTGGCTGCATTCTGTTTGACAAAATCACTTTTATGTAATGTTGCTACATAATCAGGGATGCCGTTTATTTCAGAGTCTTCATTCCAAGTCAGAGAAGTCAGATCCCAAGCTTCCGTCCAGACGTAGTGTCTAGAAGATTGGAATAGTTCAAGGTTGCATCCGTCCGGATGTCATGGCAACACGTCCAGACGCTTATCAGAGTTCGACAAGAAATCAAATTTCATTCTCATACACAGATATGGGAAGATAGTCGCATCCGTCCGGATGACAAGGCAACACCATCCAGACACTATCCTTGATAAGGCAAGACGTGGAGAAGAATTGCAACCATCTAGACGGCAGGCTAACATTGTCCTGATGCAGCCCTGATATGGTATTGCGTAAAGCGCGTTATGGACGGCCTCAACTTGCGTCCAAACGCTGCCTAGAGAAAATCAAATCAGTGTCGATATAGGTATTCTGTAGCCTATAAAAAGAGGCCTCTAGGCATGTATTATTTACAGAATTCAGTATTTAATTATTTAGAGCTTAGAGAGAATATTTTAGGAAGAATTTGTGAAGATCCGCTAGCTCTCAAGCCGTTGCGGTTGTGGTGCTATTGCTATGCTTATCATTGAAGTCTATCATAGGGAGGAGCCATAAGGTAAAGGAATCCATAGAAGACTCCTTCTAGTAGGAGACTTGGTTGGGAGGCGTTCACGTTGGGTTACGTGTCAGAGTAGTAGATACGATCGCTACATCGGGTATGTGAGTGTTATTGTCTATGTACTAGCTTTTTCTTCTGATAGTGGATTTCCTGGGTTTGGCTACCCTAGAGTGATTTTTTTCTTAGTTGAGTTTCCACTTCGTTAACAAAATATTTGTGTTCTTTAAATTCCGCATTTACAATATTTTGTTACACATTGTGCATACACACACGGCAAATTAGAAGTCACTTAATTTTTCAAAACCCTTGATTGCTATGGGTTGCCATGAAAGATTGACACTTGTGATGATAAAGTGCCAATGGGGTGTTTAGAGTTAAGGAATGTTAAGGGTTGAGTCTTATGGTGTGAATGCAACGTATAAAGCAATGGTACATTGCAAGGCTTGCCTAGGGGAATCCTTCACAAGCTTGTTGAACGGATTATTGTAAGTATATTACTTACTAAGCAAATGAACATATTTTAGATGGTTTCAAAATGTGATATTGATGCTTTTAATTCAAGCCGATGATATGTTGTGATGATATGTG